>NW_020438993.1:5048-24446 GCF_000699045.2 Agrilus planipennis | reverse complement strand
GTTATTATTTTTGGCTAAATATGCTTTTAAATAAAGCATATTCTTAAATTTTAACGAGGCAGTTTAAATAATTTTGCAAATGGTACTGTACACTTTTGTCTAGTTCTCTCTCGATGATCGGTGGAGAAATGAGCTCCGCAGACAAATATGATTGAATTTGGAATTATGCTACGGCGCATCCTAATAAAGGGAAGGGACATATCTATAAATTCTTGAAACGAACAGTACTAAGAAGATTTGAATGTACGTCACTGATTATGTGCGAAAACCGGGGCATACCCTTGTGTTCCGACAATTAACCTGTCTCGTTTCTGATAGTTTTACATCATCATGCATCTCTTTCGGTTACACGTCAATTGATGTAATGTTATTCCTTTTTCTTTATTAATGGCCGCTGCAATTCCTACCTGACATCTCTTTTTTATGTTTACTATAACGTCTGTCGTGAGTAAAAGTAGGCATTCGGTCAAAAACCGCTCTAGTCTAGTTAGTAAGTTGAAAGAAGAAAGTAAATGTGACAGTTCTAGTGCAGACTACGCCAATTTTGAACGTTTCAACTATAGCTAATGTTACCCATACTTTTCCTCGCTGAAATTCTACAAGGAGTTAACTGAAATAGGAAGAGGCCGGTAAATCAGTATATGGGAACTTTGTTAGTTAAAAAAGTTTAAAAAACATACACAAACAAGAAAGGTCAAAGTGGTAGTAAAACGTCATTGTTTAATAAACTAAACAAACACTTCCAACTTTATTTTTATCAAACATTGCTCAATTTCCACATAAAAAATTTCGATCATAGGTTTTCAATAACAGTTCGATAATGGAAAATACAATACAATATATAATAATGGTTTTAACGAAGATATTACATTTATCGATAATTATTTTTAATATTTATACTTTTCATATATTCACAATATGTAACAATTCAAATTCTAAACGTTTCTAATCTAACTTGCAAGTACAGCAAATTTTTAATGGAATGCCCAGGCATCGATTCCAACAAACGTTTTTTGCAAAAACTGAAATAATTTTGATTTTCATCAATTACAAACCAATCAATTGAACCAAGAATGTCAATAGTTTAATTAACACATTTAATAAAATCTTTCACGATGATAATTTAATAGGCAAAGAAACAAAGTATAAAACAAACAAACTGAAGTTGACAATTCAATATTTTTGTAGCGTAATATTGACTGCCAAAAAAAAATTCACTTAAGGTAAAAGGCCCAGTTTCTGACACTCTAAGAGTGACAGCTGAGATTATATTACGATAACTAAAATAATATTTAATTAGAATAAATAATTTTTATACTATAAACAAGTTCAGAGTTTCTAGAAAAACTCATATACGCGATATAATTATTTGAAGCGAATTAGTAATTTTAATTAATGATTTAAAAAGTGATGTTTGAAGACCCAGTTTCTGACACTTAAAATTTCTTGTGCTGTAGTTTCTGACACTGCCATCGGCCTAGTTTCTGACACTCATATTTGATAATGATTCTCTCTAGGTTAAATTATGTATTATCAAGTTTAAATAAACTGTAAGTAATTAAGTATTCATTAAAGATAAATTAAATATTTATTATAAGTAAGATATTGTTATTTTTAACAAAAATAATTAACTCCTGAAAATAACAAACAAAAATATGTATTTGTATCATCAATAAAATTTATAATTCAATTGAAAGTAAAAATTATCATAGTAATAATCATTTTAACACTAACAAAGATGAAATTTCTTTTACAACAATCATTTTCGTATTTGAAAGAATTATTTATAACAGTGAATATAATGTTTAGTTTATTCACAAAAATATTAAATGAATATTTATCGCTGTAATTACAGAAAATAGTATATCAAATCATAATAATCATAATAAATACAAATTTTGAAACATTTTATGGATGTCAACAAACAAATGTCCTGCTGAGTAAGAGGTAATAATGTGAGTGTCAATAACTGCGACATACCTATAAAATTGAGCCTAGTTATTGACACTTATATTTTATTAATAAAGCTTTATTTAATATGATTTATTGATTTTTTAGACTAAATAATGGTTCATTATTAAACAATTTATATATATTTTATTATATTTTTATACTTATATAATGATTATTTCACTGATTGAATCGTCGAACGCGCTTCCGTAATTTGCTTAGACCATAACTAAAAAATGGCTTCCGCAGTCACTCCACACTTAAAGATTGTTTTTTATTAAGTTTTCTTATTTTTTATTATTGTGCTTGTCATTAATTAGGTACAGAATAAATTTATTTTAATTTTTAAAAAATTTATTAACCCACTTAAGATCTTTTTTTTTAATTCAACATAAACTTTAAATTGTCAGAAACTGGGCCAGTGTCAATAACTGGGTCTTTTACCTTATTTGTTCTGATTTAATTGAGTATTTAATTTTCTGATCAACATGTAAAACGTTTGCAAGAACACCCAGGACTTAAAAACTAACTTACTACTAATTTTACATAACAACAATGTTACCACCAGGAAAGATTAAATTCAAAACATCTTTAACAATTGAGTTATTTTATTTTTGTGTTGGTATACAAATGTGTGGCAAATGTTCCATTTTAACGATTGTCAGGGTTTGTAAAATGTTACAACTTTCAAAAAATTAAGAATAGAATATAGTTAGTGTTCTTTGTGTAAAGGATTTGGAACAGGAATATATTACAAAATATGATTCATTTACATCTTGGAGGGTTCAGCATCGCCGCTAATAGTGACGATTAAACGTAGATCACATACAAGAAAGGAAAAGTTACTTATCACCATTTTTTTACGATCGATAACAGTTTGTATTATATTTATAATATTACGGTTATTTTTTGTTTAACAATGCGCTGTTTGTTTGTATGAACATGTTGATTGTTATTATTGTATAAAGTGTATCTGTTAGGCCCGAAGACCGAAAAAACGGCCACATCGCGTTCTGACTGCCTTCGAACGCGCAGAACGCGTTTTGGCTGTTTTTAAACGCTCGCAACGCGTTCTGGTAACTGTTAAACAGCCGGAACGCGTTTTGTCAATTGTTGAACGCTCACAACGCGTTCTTAATGTTCGACTTGTATTATTTGCCGCTTTCTACCTGCGTACAATGAGATTTATATTGTACTTATAAAACAAATGAATTTCAATCCATTTTTCAGTTTTTAGGAAACAATTCAATTATTGACAACTATAATTGGATACCAAAGATGGGTTCGGTTTTTCTCGCCGAATCATTTCAACAATATTAAATTTCTTATAATTGTTTTTCAGTTCTAGGAAGAAAGTTACACTGAACACTTATATTGCCGAGCATATAATATATGAATGAATGAAATTTTAATAACCTTTTGTAATTTCAAGATTTTGTCAACTTACCTAAACAATAGGTGTACGGTTATTAGCTATTGTGATAAACTGAAGGTACTAAAAATGTACAACTTTCCTTCATAATCATTCCAGTACAGTACACTTATGATCATTTGTAATTTGTATGATCTTTCCGGCGATTTTATAACAATGCACATACCGATAACTCTATATGATAATGATAAAGGAGCTTTAGAAATTAACTTTTCGAGAAGGTTCCATTATAATTACATCTAATAATTCCTAGAGGAGGTATTGATTTTGAGTATATAATAACTAACTTGACTTTCATTCATTCATTCATATATCATATGCTCGACAATATAAGTGTTCAGTGTAACTTTCTTTCTAGAACTGAAAAAACAATTATAAGAAATTTAATATTGTTGAAATGATTCGGCGAGAAAAACCGAACCCATCTTTGGTATCCAATTATAGTTGTTAATAATTCAATTGTTTCCTAAAAACTGAAAATGGATTGAAATTCATATGTTTTATAAGTACAATATAAATCTCATTGTACGCAGGTAGACAAGGGCAAATAATACAAGTCGAACATTAAGAACGCGTTGCGAGCATTTAAAAACAGCCAAAACGCGTTCTGTGCGTTTAAAAACAGCCAAACCGCGTTCTGTGCGTTCGAAGGTAGCCAGAACGCGATGTGGCCGTTTTTTCCGTCCACTGAGCGTTTTCGGTCTTCGGGCCTAACATATCTACAATTACTTAACAGAATAAGTCATCTAAACGCTACCTATAAAAGATTTTCTTTGATTTTACCCGTTTAATGAAACAAATTTTCTTTCGACAAATGGATAACAATTTGAAAGCTAAACCTAAACTTGGTTATTTTAGACAATATATGTCCTTTCTGAAATTGTTATAGGTAACACCTACCATACAGTCCCATTATGACTCCCAGTGATTTTTTTTTTCGTTTCATGTTAAGCAATTTTGACAACTCCGTGTATTCTAATTTTATGTTTTCCTTCTACTTCACTTCTTCACCTATCATTACATATTTAAATCGAGAATGTACATATCTCGGAAACAGAAAAGTAATATACACGATTATGTAGTTCCATGAGTATGGAATACCAATATTCTAATACAAAATTGACCCATTTAAATTTTTGTCGAATGTATGTACCAATTGGTAATGGCACTGGAGAAGCCAGTAACTACCTCTAAGCTGGTTCAAAGGGTGAAGGATACCTTAAATGAACTAGGAACGAGGAATAGAGTAACTATTACCTGGATACCTGGTCACTCGGGATACAAGGGTAACGAAAAAGCTGACGAACTTGCAAAGCAGGGGGCAGATATGGAAGAACAACCGGACGGGGAGGTAGGAATACCATACCAAGAAGGAAACAACGCTATTAGTAGAATCATGGGAAAGCAAAAATGGAACACACATCTGGGACACAGATGGTCCAAGGAGCTGCTCGGGAAATACATAAATAGCTGGAACATGGAGCTAAGGAACATGAAGATGAACGAGGAGCGTCTTATCCTAGGATTGTTTACTGGGCACAGCGAGCTTAGGTGCTACACCCACAAAACACAGGGAAGAAGTTAAGTTACCTATGTAAATAGTGCGAAAGCGAGGAAGAAACCCCGAGACACGTAATCTACGAATACATAGCATTAATGGAGAAACGACAGAAACGTCTGGGGGCAAGATTAATAGATAGAGAACTTTTTAAGGAGTTATGCAGGAACCTGGAGATGCTGCTGTGTTTTGGTAGGGCAGATGGTCTATGGACACCTGAGTGCGAGACGGGGGGATGGGGATACAATGGTCTGACGACTCGATGTCCCTGAGCATTTTTGCACCCTGTCTCACAGTCATCAATAACAATAATAATAATAATAAACCAATTGGTACCTAAAATTCGAAAACATCATCTCATCAACCAATGAAAGACAAAATAGTAGATGGTGTTTTCTTTTAACTGATTAATAAATTTTAAAATATTCAATAAACTTTTGCAATCGATTGTCAGGGTTTGTAAAATGTTACAACTTTCAAAAAATTAAGAATAGANTATATATATATACATAAAGTAATGTTTTTCTAATGATGTTCTACACTTTTCTCTCTAGGTAATTGTAAAATATTTCTTCATAGTAACGAAAGGCACAAATAATGAACACATAAAATCAAGTTGTTTACAGCTATCTTTAGAATGACCTGAAAGGACAAACAACCTCAACATTAGCAAAAAAACAGCTTATCAGTTTGGCTCATCATATTCAAGTAATATAAGATGCCTTTCACTTTTTAAAACAGAAACTGTATGGCTTGAAAGAAATTATCATTATTTGGGGCCCAATTTTTATTTGCAAGAATATTTTGAAAAAATATGAAGAATAAAAAATATCAGGTGTTTACGTTAAATAAGAAACATTAGTCTTATATATCTACTGTCTAATGTGACAATAGTAACTATTATTTTAATTTTAATAATATAAACAGGACAATTAAAGTACAATTAAATTATTAGCTATTACTAAAAGTTGTTATTGCCGATTAAAATAACAACTGTTTTAGCAATTACTGCTTTAGGTTTATTACACAATAAATAAATAAATATGTATTTATGTAGATAGTAATTATACTAATTCGTACAATGATGAATTAATAAAAAAAGTATTTACTAAAGCCACAAAATTTTTCAAAAAGTATTAATTAATTAAATAATTTTGGAAACGCAATCCAAATCAGTTCTTAACTCTAGTTTTACTATCAAATTTTTCGGTGTCTAAGTTCATACAAATGTAAGTATCTATACCAATTGTAATCAGGTAGTGACAAGCAAAATCAGACTTGATCTTGGTTTTGCAAAAAGGGATCTACAGGAATGTCCTAGGAATTAGTGTTCTTTGTCCCTATATTTTACTTTGTTCAAGTCCATGTACTATTTTGCTCTCAAAAAACTCAATTTGTGCGTTGAGGGAAGGGTCAGTTTATTCATTGAAGGAGGGTAGTAACTATAGATATTATTTTCTTTCAAAATATATATGATAGAAATTTTCAGCATTTAAGGCAATTACAGTATCGATAAATAGAAAAATGTGTGCTTAGAAGGATTATTAAAAGAAATTTAAGATAGATTCCTGACCGTTAATTTTAAATTATATTGTTCTTTCCATAGTAATTTAAGAGATGAATTCTCAAAGGGTTGGAGATGCGTGAATAATGGTTAGAACATCTCCTAAAAAACTAAATAAGGAAAACATTTAATTTCACTACAAATAGGGTGATAACCAAAAGAAAACCAGTTGTTTTGAAACTACCTGCATAGGTAAACCAAAATTTTCACCGAGCATAGAAAGTGCACAATTCTTTGTCGCCGTTTTTGCTGAATGTGAAATAAAATTTTACAACCACTTCCATCTGAAAATATCTTCTGATTTGTCTTAATCATTTATTTGACACTTACGTTTCTTTTAATTTATATGTGGTCAAATAATTAAACAACTTTATGTTTTTTGTTATGTTTCGGTTTCATTCAACCATGTTAATATACAGTAGTTCAACAAGAAAGAATTTTTAAAATTATGTTAAAATCTGTGTACAAGCAGTAACAAACAGTAAAAGTCTGAAGATGGTTGAATAAAACTGAACCGTAACAAAAAAATAAAGTTGTTTAAATATTTGACCACGATTAAAAGAGACGTAAGTGTCAAATAAATGAATAAGACCAGTTGGGAGATTTTTCAGATGGATGCGGTTGTAAAATTTTATTTCACATATTTAGCAAAAACGGTGACAAAGAAATGTGCACATTCTATGCTCAGTGAAAATTTTGGTTTACCTATGCAGGTAGTTTCAAAACAACTGGTTTTCTTTTGATTATCACACTATTGAAATACTAGTGAAATTGAATGTTTTCTTTATTTAGTTTTTAAGGAGATATTCTAACCATTTTTCACGTACCCTCAACCCTTTGAGAATTTATCTCTTGATTTACTACGTCTTTTATTTATTATTATTCTGAATCCTGGCTGCAAAATATAAACTTATGCTAAGCTAATGATCTAGTTTAAAAATTTGGAAAAAATCCTACATTCTGATTGATTCATTCAATTAAAAACACACTGAATACTTCTGTTATAATAATTTTCTATTAATTTGGACGAAAGTGGTAAATGATTACAGAACCTAATTATTGTAAGTTCCTACCTACCTTATAATGTGTAGGGTCTACTACAAACAAACAATCTAATTTTATGCATCTATGTCACAGCCAAAGCCATTTTTTAATTAAGATTAACTGTTATCTACTTTTTAGTAATCCAAGTGTTATCTAGTTAAAATTATAATTTTCATTTTTAGCAAATAGGGTAAAAATACCGTCTTTTGTAAGGATCTAGATACATGAGTCATTTTATATGGACTTTCAATAAAACAATAGGTATAAAGCTATTTGTGTGAAGAAACAAGAAAATTAGCCTTTTTCTTTAATAGGAAAAGCACTCGTAACTGTATATGTGTATTTTTGTTATAAAGCAAAAGTTAAATGATAAAACTTATAAAAGAAGTAAAATAATTATGTGAAACTTACAGGAAAAGCAGGTAACTCAGGTGTTGCAGTGATTTCCCACGGATCACTAAACGTCAGGAATTAATAAAGGAACGAATTATAATAAATAAGTAATTAACATCACAATTAGCACAGTTATATAGAAAACACGATTCTCCGCAAGGGTCAGATTCTTCGGCAACCGTATTATTATTCTACAATACTACAACATTTCGACAACAGTCACTTCATGTATATGAGACAGAAGAAGACGCGATGATGACCGAATATTTAATCGGGAAAAGGCGAATGTTTATCTTACAATTACATTAATTCGTACCACGCGTTTGTCATAAGAATAATAATAATAAATAATGAAATGCTACAGGTACGGAAAAGAAAATGATTGACAGGTTAATAAGATAAAAAGATGAAAATTCCTGAATAAGATAAACTTGGTCAAATAAGTCAAAAGTGCTGGAAAATTCGTTAGCCGCGCCTATGATAACGGTAGCTTTAGAGCAACGATTCCCAAATGGTGTCCTGCGGAACCCTGGTGTTCCATGTAACGGTCGCAGGGTTTCCGTAAGATACGGCTTTTTTTCCTAATAAAAATATACAAAATGCTGCGGAAAACAGCCGGGCTTGTTCTAAGGNCCTTGTAGGTCGAAACTTGTTAAGAATTTAATAAAAATTAAGTGAAAGTTTTCAAAAAGTGTTTTTTTACCAAATATGGGTTTTAAAGTTACTTAAGGAAATAGATGAAAATTGACCAGTCTCCTCCTTTATCTCTGACACTACTAAACCTAAAATTTTGAAAACAATACAGAAAATAGTTCTTTACAGATTACAGGAAAGTTAATAAAAAGTACTGTTCGTTTCAAAAAGTTAGAGTTAGGATGCGCCGTAACATAATTCCAAATTCAATCATATTTATCTGCGGAGCTCATTTCTCCACCGATCACCGAGCGAGAACTAGACAAAAGTGTACTGTACCATTTGCAAAATTATTTAAACTGCCTCGTTAAAATTTAAGAATATCCTTTATTTAAAAGCATAATTAGGCAAAAATAATAACAAGTGAGTTAACTTAACGTTCTACACCCCTATAACACTTTTGCTTTGTTTTCTATTGTTAATTTATATACATTTTTGTTTTAACAAATTGCTAAACATTTTCGTCTAGTACTATACAGTTCTAGNCGAAATTGGACAGCCAATACTGCGCCAGGAATTGGTGGTCAACCTTAACCAAAAATTAGGCAGCCAATATTGGGCCAAGACTTGATAAACATTAACTCAAATTTGGGCTTCAGCCTAACTTGGTAAAGATTACACCTGGAAATCTCACCACCCACTCTCAGTCCATAAAACCTTCCCCCACGATATCAAAGTAGTACCGCTGAAGGTATCAGGCGATGGCCCAATAAGAGTTCGTTTAGACCACGGCCCTTCCCCAAATCACAATTGTACCTGTCTTCTTCGATATAACACACTTACGTTAGAAAGGAATTCTCATATTATTAGAAATGAAACTGTGATATACACTAGGAATCTGGGACTGTATGCAGACATGTAAACGCAAATTGATAACAGAAAAAACAACACGTCAAAAGCCTTTCAGACGGAGCAGGGACGTAGCCAGTACATTTTTGCATGGGCCATATCGTTGTCGATTTTATATGCTCTAAATTTCATAAAACTCAAAATGTCTGATAGTACCTATTAGTAATTAGTATATTACCCAGCTGGGCATAAAAAGTAAAGAACATCTCATACCTTATGTTTATTTCCTACCCTACCTAGATAAAAATTTTCAGTCTCTCAGTGTCTTCCAAAGTCTTTCAACGTCTCTCACAGTCTTTACAGTCTCTCAGTTATTGCCTAGGTGTTTTTATGGATCTCTCACAGTCTCTGTATGAGAGTCTCGAACGATAAAATTGTTAATTCAGAGATTCGACTTTCTCACTGAGAGACTAAATGAATAATACTGAAAAATTGAGAGACTCGAGTCTCTCGTAGAAAGACTGGGATCTCTGAAATATGTTGAACTTAGATAATTTTACCCATGTCTATCGAGACACCACTTATTGAAAGATTGGAGTCTCTCGTTCAGAGACTGGATACGAAATGAGGATCTCTCTATGAGCGACTCGAGTCTCTCGTTCAGAGACGCTAAGCAGGTTTTTTGACGGTCTCTCTGCGCCACCAGAGAGACTCGATGAGAGACAAAGAATCGAGTCTCGCTTTCAGAGACTCTGAGAGACTGAACATTTTTATCTCGGGCTGGCACGTTTGCTATTGTTCACCAACTATCTGCCAAGAAAGTAAATTTTTCTTGTGCAAATAATTTAGAAATCATGCTTATCAAGTGAAACATCTTAAATACTCCCGATTTAGACAATGTAATAGGTAAAAATTTTGGATCGATAAATAAAAACTCCACGTAATTCTGCTCTGAACAGTGCGTCTTGGGTTGTACTTGCAGTTTTAAATTTTACGTTAAGTAAGGTTAAGTTGATATTCAGGGTCGCCGAGAGCTTTCAATGAATGGGGTTTGACCACACCTTGTTACGTCCCTGGATAGGCATTAAAACAGCAGGTAATTCCATGATGACAGCCAAAAATTGAAGTGAAAAAAATAATATGCATATGGGGCACATAATACCTCTTTAGGTACTTGCTTCGAAATCCCAGTAATGTTAATTTTGATTGTTAATTTTTGAAATTGGGATAATTCGAAATTTCAGTGTGCTCTAAGCTTTTTTCATCCTTCCTAAACCTTCAATAGTTCATTATAACCGATGGTATGACATTGGGGTCAATGGTGTATCTAAGATTTGAGAAAAGGTAGATCAAACTAAGAAGAAGATTTTGAAACCCCCAATTATGCAAAATAAAATACTTACTGTAAAATCCAATGACAAAAATTTTCGTATAGGTTGTTTATTTTTACTGTTAGTTAAATCATTAATAAATGCGACAGGGTTATCGCTCCATTTGCCTGATGTAGTTTACTAATTATTCATCATCATCATTATGAGGTCGTCAGTCCTAACTCCTGTTTCTGCCTCTAATAAGTCTCTTACTAGACCTTTATGCCTGAGGAGGTGTCCTACCAATCTATCTCACCTATTTTTTATTGACTTCCATAGAGTCCTCTGTTCTCCTATTCTTTCAAATGCCTCTTAATTTCTAACCTTTTCTACCCACGTTATCCTCATCATCCGCCTATAACACCACATTTCGAAGGCTTCTAACCTCTTCTTTTCCGCCGCGCCCACTGTCCATGTTTCACACCCGTACAACGCCGCGCTCCAAACTGTTTCACGTTATAACCTAATGTGGCTATTCGTTACAACCGATTTATATTGGATATTTATAATATGAAAAGTACACAATTGTTGTAACGTAGTAAACTTGATGAGTTTTGTGCCTAATAAAAAAGACTTATTATTATCTAGTATATTAATAAATCGCTGTAAATACTGTTCTAATTAAAAAAAATTGTCTCCGTTCCTTCCTAACCTAAATTTCATTTGTCGACTGTTTGCACAAATGAAAACGTTGTCAGATAAAGAAGATGGAACGATGAAATCCGTTAATATAATTGATCATCAGTTTAGGAAGTCGCATACGGAATTCGGCGTTCGTAATAACAATTAGCTCCATCCAACGAAAGCTGATCGAATCGGGTTAATGATTAATTGATTTATCTTGCAGGTGACGCAAAAATCTTTTTTTCATTTCATAACCTTTCTCCCTCCTTATCCGTGTAGCTTCTCGGAGGAGTTATGATTAATATTCCCATTATTATAGGTATCATTTATGAATTTAATAAACGGAAAAATTCAATTTTAAATTTATTGTATAGATAAGTATCTAATCCAAATAATTTACTTTCTCGTTTTTTTAGGCTCCCAAATGTTTTTTAAGATTGTAGTCATTTAACATGGACAAATCGTGCCCCTTCTCCTGCATGATATTTAAATAGAAATTAAAGTCTGATTTGAAGTATGTCAGTAGTAGGCATCATCAGAGGATTGTGATGAGTAAAACATTGCAAAAAAACAATAAACTGTAAAGAATTTTCTCTTTTCATTTACATTTTCCTCACAGAACTGTCGAATTCCTTTAAAAACCCATGAGGGAAATCACAACAGGATTAAGGTTGATCTAACATTGCTCAATTCTGGTCCGAAATTGGAACCAAGACTTGGTGAACAATAATATCCGGAAGATTGGGCAGCCAATATTTGGCCAAGACTTGATGAACAATATTAGTCCAAAATTGGGCAGCCAATATTGGACCAAAACTTGATTAGTAATAAATAATAGTCCAAAATTGAGCAGTTAATACTGGCTCAAGAATTGGTGAGCAATCTTAGTCAAAATTAGACCAAAACTTGACAAACAATAACAGCCCAAAATTGGGTAGCCAATACTGCGCCAAAAATTGGTATCCAAACTTAACCAAAAATTCGGCAGGCAATATTTGATCAAGACTTGATAAACAATTATAGCCCGAAATTGGACAGCCAATACTGCGCCAGGAATTGGTGGTCAACCTTAACCAAAAATTAGGCAGCCAATATTGGGCCAAGACTTGATAAACATTAACTCAAATTTGGGCTTCAGCCTAACTTGGTAAAGATTACACCTGGAAATCTCACCACCCACTCTCAGTCCATAAAACCTTCCCCCACGATATCAAAGTAGTACCGCTGAAGGTATCAGGCGATGGCCCAATAAGAGTTCGTTTAGACCACGGCCCTTCCCCAAATCACAATTGTACCTGTCTTCTTCGATATAACACACTTACGTTAGAAAGGAATTCTCATATTATTAGAAATGAAACTGTGATATACACTAGGAATCTGGGACTGTATGCAGACATGTAAACGCAAATTGATAACAGAAAAAACAACACGTCAAAAGCCTTTCAGACGGAGCAGGGACGTAGCCAGTACATTTTTGCATGGGCCATATCGTTGTCGATTTTATATGCTCTAAATTTCATAAAACTCAAAATGTCTGATAGTACCTATTAGTAATTAGTATATTACCCAGCTGGGCATAAAAAGTAAAGAACATCTCATACCTTATGTTTATTTCCTACCCTACCTAGATAAAAATTTTCAGTCTCTCAGTGTCTTCCAAAGTCTTTCAACGTCTCTCACAGTCTTTACAGTCTCTCAGTTATTGCCTAGGTGTTTTTATGGATCTCTCACAGTCTCTGTATGAGAGTCTCGAACGATAAAATTGTTAATTCAGAGATTCGACTTTCTCACTGAGAGACTAAATGAATAATACTGAAAAATTGAGAGACTCGAGTCTCTCGTAGAAAGACTGGGATCTCTGAAATATGTTGAACTTAGATAATTTTACCCATGTCTATCGAGACACCACTTATTGAAAGATTGGAGTCTCTCGTTCAGAGACTGGATACGAAATGAGGATCTCTCTATGAGCGACTCGAGTCTCTCGTTCAGAGACTCGAGTCTCTCGTTCAGAGACTGGATACGAAATGAGGATCTCTCTATGAGCGACTCGAGTCTCTCGTTCAGAGACGCTAAGCAGGTTTTTTGACGGTCTCTCTGCGCCACCAGAGAGACTCGATGAGAGACAAAGAATCGAGTCTCGCTTTCAGAGACTCTGAGAGACTGAACATTTTTATCTCGGGCTGGCACGTTTGCTATTGTTCACCAACTATCTGCCAAGAAAGTAAATTTTTCTTGTGCAAATAATTTAGAAATCATGCTTATCAAGTGAAACATCTTAAATACTCCCGATTTAGACAATGTAATAGGTAAAAATTTTGGATCGATAAATAAAAACTCCACGTAATTCTGCTCTGAACAGTGCGTCTTGGGTTGTACTTGCAGTTTTAAATTTTACGTTAAGTAAGGTTAAGTTGATATTCAGGGTCGCCGAGAGCTTTCAATGAATGGGGTTTGACCACACCTTGTTACGTCCCTGGATAGGCATTAAAACAGCAGGTAATTCCATGATGACAGCCAAAAATTGAAGTGAAAAAAATAATATGCATATAAATACGTGAATTTAGTTCTAAGTACCTATACGTATTTTTTTTTTTAAATAGCTTCCCCTGTTTTCTAAATTAATTTCTCCTTTTGTTATTTTTTATTGTTGTACAATTGGACTGCGCCGGGTATACGTATATAATTATTTTGATTTTTCAATTTTGTTCATTCCTTCTATTTGTTACCTTAAAGTGGAAAAGAGGTGATCATATTCACTAAAATATGAGTTTAATAAACGGGCGTTATATTGAGCAATGTTGAATGTTGTTTTGCGGTGTTGATAGAGGTTGAATTATGGTGTCCATTATGGTGGCTGCTACTAGTTTCTCGATGGAGAGAGTTCATCAGTTCTTCATTTTCTTTTCTCACTGAAACAAAAATACAAATGCTTCATGATTTCGAACGATAAATTGCAATTGCTCGTAATGAAAAGAACAAGTGACCTGAATTTAAGTTTCCTAGAAAAGAAAATACACTAAAAAGTTGCAATATTAATTTGAAATCATTTTTTCGATTTTTTATTTATCCACTACAAACTACCTCAAATTAATGAGGGAAAAAATGGTTGCTGTTGTCACACCCCACCGGGAATCGAACCCGGGACCTTTAGCTTTACGCATCAATGCTCTGACGACTAAGCTACGAAAGGTGACAACAGTAACCACGACAAACCGACCTACAAAATTAACGATCCTTCGATTTTTATATGACATTGTTAATTATTAATCGACGGATCGTTAACCTTATAGGTCGGTTGGTCGTGATTGCTGTTGTCACCTCTCGTAGTTTAGTGGTTAGAACATCGGTGCGTAAAGCCAAAGGTCCCGGGTTCGATTCCCGGCGAGGGCGTGACAACAGCAACAATTTTTCCCTCATTAATTTGAGGTAGTTTGTAGTGGGTAAATTAAAAATTGAAAAAATGATTTCAAATTAATATTGCATATTAATCCACTATTAAGTAATTAACAATGTCATAGGATTTCATATATTCACTAAAAAGTTATAAATGCTTTCAAAAATTATATTGAACTACTCCAAAAATTGGAGATTTATGTATTTTTCCAATTTAGTTATTAAAATTATTTAATACAATAATTCAGATCCGACGCGAACGTGGTAGTGAACAATCGTTTTTTTCCTGACGCCCTGCTTAGAGGGGTACCTACACCAAGTGAATTATTATGTATGTCTTTGAGAGAGCGTGTCGCCGCACCCTTAACTGGGTTGCAGGAAAAATTCTGTGCAGTAGTTCGACTCACTTTACTCTCTTCAGCACCTACATCTGCTAACACAAATCAGCTAATTTAGACTGGTAAGTAAGTGGTCTAAAAGCCAGTTATGATTGGTTAATGTGCCCAAAGACAATGAAACTTAACTACTAATGCTAGTGAGCAGGCAGTCTTTTAGCATTTGCCTAAGTGGTCTCAAGTAAACCATAGAATAACTTGCACCAGGGCTGACGGATCCGAAATCGTTCCCGTGTCCTTCCCATTGGTCTAAACCTCCAGGTCATCCCTAGACAAAAATTTTCAGTCTCTCTCCAGCCTCTCAGAGTGTTTTAAAGTATTTCATCGTCTCCGAGAGCGTCTCTCACAGTCTTTCAGCCACTCTGAGAGCGTCTTTCACAAGAGACTGTGAAAGACGCTCTCAAAGTCAGAGTCAGAGTCTTTCAGTGTCTCTGAGAGAATCTCTCACACTCTTTCACAGTCCCTCAGTTATTGCCTAGGTGTTTTTATGGATCTCTCACAGTCTCTGTATGAGAGACTCGAATGATAAAATTGTTAATTCAGAGATTCGAGTCTCTCGTTCAGAGATTCGAGTCTCTCGTTCAGAGACTGGATACGAAATGAGGATCTCTCTATGAGCAACTCGAGTCTCTCGTTCAGAGACTGGATACGAAATGAGACGCTAAACGGTTTTTTGACAGTCTCTCAACGACACCAGAGAGACTCGATGAGAGACGCAGACTCGAGTCTCGCTTTCAGAGATTCTTATACTCTGAACATTTTTATCTCGGGATGCCCCTCGATCACTAATACAGTAATAAGAATTCTAACCGTCAACATCATTAAGATGGTGTCGTGGGTGGAAATTTTGTTGATATTTACACTAACGTCCAATAGAGAACCGAATGTAGGGATATCCCATAAGTTACTTTTGATTCATTCTTGATGGATAATTTTTTAGAGATATTCTGTGTAATCATCAAAGAGGCGGCATCATCTTTTGAAAAATATCACGCGGTACCAAAAAATACAAACACATTCAGTCATCGTTACGCTTTGCTCAAAAGAATCTAGCTATTCTAGGACTGTTTTCAAAAAAGAAGTGCTACTTTCATGCAGACGTGGTCACTTTTGCTCATAAAACACAAAAAGAAATAATTTTGACAAGGAAAAATGTGCTTTCTATGTTTGGTGAACTGTTGCAATCTTGTGCAATGAACCAATAACCGTCTTTTTCTGTCTATGGGCCTCCAAACTTTATATTTACTTATTTTAAATTTGTTTTATACAAGTCATCTTGAAAATTAAAATATGGTAACCAATTACTCCTTTTATTTATTTAGATTTCAAAAACCCACTTAAACTCTTAATATATCAGCGTACTTCCGTTCAAAACACCACTTATCTGAGTTTTAATGCTCAGCTAAATGTATGTAGGTAACAAGTAGAGGATATTATCTATAGTACCAATTTATTATTCAAACAATCAATCGAAAACTCCCACGCTAACAGTATAGTATTATCTTGGCGAAATTCTGATCGTTTATTAAAATTCAGCGCTGACGGCATACACGCAAAAGTTCTTTATTCTAAACTTGGCCATTGCACCATCGGTTATACTTTCTAAGAGCTTTTTAAATAACGTGTACATACAAATTAGGTCGATCTATCTTCTATTACACCAGAAAATCAATTGACGTCATTTGCTACTTACTTGTACTTTCTCAATCCTATTTCTAATTTTCAAATTTTACTGAAAATATATACACGTAGTATATAAAAGATATTGGATAGTGGATAATGTAAACTGAAAAGGACAGCATTTGATCCCTTTATCAGTTTTTTTATAAAGGAGGTGATAAACAAAAGTGGTACTGAGAGTTTAACAAGGAGAACATAACCTCTACATAAAATCTTATTTTCGAATTTTGCTTAATTTTTAATTTTTATGATACTGTGGATAGAGAAGGTTAGAAATGAAGAGGTATTAGAAAGAATTGGAGAAAGAGGACTCTATGGAAGCCAATAAGAAATAGGCGAGATAGGTTAGTAGGACACCTTCTCAGACATGAAGGTCTAGTCAGAGACATATTAGAGGTACAAACCGGAGTTAAGAGAGGTAGAGGTGGGCTTAGATTGTATTACTGTTCGCAATTAGTTAAGGATATGGGTTGTTCTAGTTTTAGGGAAACACGAAGATTAGCTCAGGATAGGAATGTGTGGAGGTGCGTGTCTAACCAGTCTTAAGACTGACGATCTTATGATGATGACGATGATCTTCGTCATTATCATGATAAGGTTTGCAGCCAAAAGACTGGTGAATCTTCACTTTTTCCTACCTTGATCTAATCTCCACATTTTTCGAAAACTAGAGCAACCTTTAACTATTATTTCCGAACCATAATCAAATGTAGGTCCACCTCTGGCCCTATTCACTACTCTTTGTACTTGTAATATGTCTCTAACCATGTCTAAGAAGGTGCCCTACCAATTGGACTGCACGGCCTTGTTACATTATAAAGATTCCATACAGTAGGGTTCACTCTTTTGATCTGCCTACATTTTTTGCATATTATAATGAATTAGCTTCATGGGCATTGAACTGCCATATACGAGGACGAGCTTTACCGAAGTATTTAGATACAAAATGTGTCTGTACTGTGGTTTCACGATACCACTCTGTACAAGCTAGATCCTGCTTAGCGATGAATTCGTAGATAAAGTGATGAAGCGTCGACAGGAGAAAGATTTATGGGCGTGGCTGGGAAGTGAATCTACTGTATAGAATCTTTATATTGTGGCTTAGTGGTTCAGAATAATGTACAGCATTCCAGGGGACACTGGTTCGATTCCTGTGTTATCTGACTCCCTAAATCCGAAAATCAGTTACTTCTTCATACAAAAGTCAATAAAATTTAAGATAAACTTTAAAAATTGCGAATTCCAACTGAAGTGTAGTTGTTTTGTTCAGATCTACGAACACCTTGGAGAATTACGTATCTAACCTACGTTTATTGCTTCAATTAGACATTTTCTCTTGATGTTGTCGCTCTTTTTGTTATTTAAAGTGCCTACCTACACATTTAGCGTTCTGTATTTTTTTATCTCGTCTGCAACCGAGTAAAAACTAACGTGTGCACATGCAGCGTTGTTTTATTATTCATTTTGAAGTTATCAAGTACGAGAATTTAACGGAAAACGTTTCTGAAACAGGCTGCCAGCTATTTTCGTACTGCCACTATTCATTTTCCCTTTGTTTGGACGAGAACCCTCTTTGCATAAAACATTTGTTAAAAATATACCTTAGGATGTAGCGCGGTAGAATTTTCTATGAAGATTGCTCTTTACATAAAATTGCGCCCCGTGTTAACGCCTGCTATTCTGCAACGATCAGTCTGCTCCAATTTTGCAGAGGAAGCCCGTTTTACATACATATATTCATTTTCATGCAGGCAACATAACCTCAAATTTACGATCTCAATTCAGTGTGCATGTTTAAGGTTATGAATATCTTGGTAGTGGTCTTGCTCAAACATTTCTGCTCTTGGTCTTGGTCTTGCGTGTTAGGTCTTCGTCTTAAAGTACTGAAAATGTTTTGTTCCAAGAAAAGAACATATTAAAATTGCTTCAAATAGTTTAACTCCTAAATCCACAGGAAGTAATTTAAATTTCTCGTCTAGTCTTGCGTTGAAAATCTTGGTGTTGAAAATTCGGTCTTGGTTTTAGACTTGGTCTTGTTCGTTCGTTCTTGGTTTTAGTGTTGGTCTTGTTTGTCGAATGCTAGCATAAAGACAGTCTTGGCGAAAATGCAAGATGAAGACCAAGACTGCCAGACTCAATATTTGTCAATCTACCTGCATTTTCATGGAAATATTTTTAGCAGTCAACGTCCCCTTACCATAATATATATTGATTTATGGAACCTATTTAATTACTTCTCTTTAAGCAATATTGAAATTTTTTCCTTCTTTACCTTCATGTAGCCATCTTTTTTAATAATGCAACAGTAAACACGTCTTTCAATCTTGCATCTACATTCATATTTCTCCAGGGCTCATCTTTTCAAAATCGTTCTTGTACGTTCCACAAGGAAAGGTCAAAGTTTATGCCGGTATTACACAACGTCATCCAAGAGTGCAAAACAGCCTTATCGCAGGGCGCATATAATACCTGACATGATAGTAACATTCCTTTTATTTATTTATTTATTT
>NW_020438993.1:0-4902 GCF_000699045.2 Agrilus planipennis | reverse complement strand
TTTATTTATTTATTTATACTATTCGTAAACTGGAAGATAGCTGATTTTCAGTATGTAGGAAGTCAGATAATATAGAATGAGAGAAGCAGTAGAGAATTGTAGTGTTATAGGCAGATGATGAAGGTACCAATAAGGAATACGCGAGATATGTTCGTATAGGACACCTTTTCAGACATGAAGGGCCATTTAAAGACTCTTTAGAACATAAACATGGGTATACTTCATTTACTTTCTCTAGCGATGTGCCCCTTCCAATGTCTAGGATGCGCGCTGGCAAAATCGTAGGTAGGGAGAAAAAAACTCATTACACTCTCGACTATTGTTCATTAAACGTACTTTTTCATACAGTACCTGCCAAAAGTTTTGTTCAATCATGAATAGTAGTACGAGTCGAAAACAAGCGTTAAAGTCTTTAATATGTCTTCAAATATAAATAAACATCTCGTTGATATTTTCAGTAGTAAATGGTACCAATAACAGCACATTTGAGCAATGCAATTGTAGTGGATAAAATGGTCAATTTTTCCGTGCAGTACTGTACGGATTATACGCTCCTCACCGGTTAAGAGTTTGGCGGAGAGTTGTCTCCTTCCTTTTCTGGCCTAGTGCTGTTCTTTTCTACTTTGCGCCGGTAAAACAGAAGGTCACATCACTACAGAAAGTAAGCGAAGTATAAATGCTAGCTAGATTAGGTTGCTGTTCACAAACAGGCTAAGGAAGCGGGATTATCTAGTTTTACGGAAATGCGAAGATTGGCTCAAGATAGAAAAGAATACTGAAGATGCGTGTCCACCCAGTCTTAGTACTGACGACCCTACGATGATGGTTACTCTAAATTTCTAAAATATCAGTTATTTTTTTATAGTATCGTCGCACATGAAGATTTATTGTAAACAGACTGATGAGTGACGATCTTATTTTTATTTTATGTATGAAATTTGGTTTGACTAACGCTAGTCCAAGTTGATAATTTATTAATTTTTGCCCCATTTCGAAGAAGATGTTATTTACTGTCAGAAAATTCGGAGAAATTACAATCGTAAAAGCTATAATGAATGTAGAAATAGCCTTAAATAAATAAATCTACGTTCAAAACAGTGATTCCATAACGATATCTATTCTATTTTCGTTTAGAATTCGGGGCAACGTCCCACCGTACGCTTTATTTTATTAGGAAATTTTGTATTTAGCACAAATAAAAACCAACAATAAACAAGTGTTTACGAGCTCAAAAACTATTAAACAAGTAACCAGTAAATGTGCCAAATTGTATCAGTAAACTATAAGTTAAAGGAGTATGCAATATGAAAATAAAGTAACGATCCACATATATGCATGAAATGTAGGTAAAAATAAGTTGGTTAATCCCTGAAAGTCCGAATGTAACAACAAACTCATGATCGATATTAATTTGAACAGTGTAAACAACTGTAAAATACAGTCATTAATTAATCTGGTATAAGAAGCAAACTATTCGGAAATTGGAAAATTTACTTCAGTGATATTAAAATCCTTTTCAAGGAGCTTAAAAGAAATCAATTCAATTTATTATAGAGGTAATAAAAATTATTAGACACAAAAAGGTAGGGAAAGAACGAATATAAAGATAGGAGACGAAAGATTAGAAGAAGTGCCTGATTTTAGGTACCTAGGAAGTCAGATAAGTCAGGACGGAAGGAGCAGTAGGCTAGCTCTGCTTTATATCCCTACTGCTACTGTAGGGTCGAGTCGCCTTCAATAAAAAGAAGTCACTTCTATGTTCGGGAATGATTAATTTAGAAATTCGAAAAAGATTGTTAAAGGTGCATGTTTAGAGTGAGAAACATGGACGGTGGGCACAGCCGAAAAGAAAAGGTTAGAAGCGTTCGAAAAATAGGCGACATGGCATGAAAGTCTGGTCAGAGACATATTAGAGGCAGAAACAGGAGTTAAGAGGCATAGAGGTTGACCTAGATTAGATTACTTTTCGCAAATAGTTAAGGATGTGGGATATTCTAATTTTAGGGAAATGCGAAGATTAGCTCAGGATAGGAATGATCGAGTGGTGGTGCGTGTCCAACGAATCTTAGGATTAACGACCTTATGATGAGGATGGTGATTAGTTTTATCATATTAATCATCTTTAACTGTAATAATACGTCGAAGATGTCTCAAGAGATACTTAATAGCGGACGAAAATTCAAGGGACTGTCATAAATGTGTAATAAAACGGAAATTTCTCGGAAAATTAAGATCATTATTTAGTTTATACGTAAAACAAACAAATAAAGGAAACAAACAAAATCGATCAGATGTTTACCAGTTGAACTACAACTCATGTCAATAAAATTTATATAGGATAGAGCGGACGTACCTTTAAACAACGTATAAGTGAACATAAAAATCCTTTGAATCTCTAGACTCTAGACACCTAATCAACGAAGATCATAATTTTGATGATAATGATTTTGAAATTCCACATTACGAAAGTAAACTTAAAAATTTTTCGAAACTAGGGAATGTAATAAATACAAAAATACCAATCTACGTTTAAATTATCAATTAAATATTAATAAGAATTGACCATACTCAACATGTTTGCAAAGCACCCTTATTTACCCACAACTATAACATAAGTTCCGCGTTCTAATGGAGACCTTAATACTAAACATCTCGGTCTGATGTAAATCGAAATAATTGTTGAGTGTTTTAATATAATTTGGTGGAAATTAACATAGAGTTATGTTTACAGGACTGAAGTTTACTTTAAAAATAATTCGTTCAACGTATTTAATAAATTGTATATGTTTCAAATAGAATTTTGAAAAATTCTTATTCAATCCAAATGCGCATTAGACTTTCGACTAAGTTGCTTAAGTAAGTATAATAGCGTCTTGTAGATTGACCTAATTTAAGTGCCAAAGTGATTATCTAAAGGGGAGGAGCTAGTATATTTTTTAACTAAAGATTAAGTTGTTTAGAAAAATTGTTAAAATTTAAAATTAAATAAATAAAAAACATAAATTTGATAGGTAGTTATTTCAAAACGTTTATGAGTTGCATTAAACGTCAAAAAGAGCACGTTCATTTAACTGAATTTTTACATTCGTTTTAGAAATTCCATTGCATCAGTTGAAAATTGAATGTCCCGATGATATTTATATTAAAAACAATACTATTTACCTTTTCCTTACTCCGAATTATGGTTCCTGATAAAATCCACAAACGACAAAAACACCTTTTAATGCAATTAGTTCAGAAGGCATAAATAAAAGAGGCATTACTGCACTCAGTATTTAAAAACTACGTAGACAATTATAAGTCACATATTTAGCTTTTCTTGACCAACACTTTGGTACCATTCTTGCCCAAATTAAGGACCTTTGCGTCCGGCGAAAACGTATAGTACGACAGGGTTTCGTTATCAGCTTGAAACTGCGATCGATGGGTCAGTGTGACCACCACAGCCAAAACACTACACATTAGAATGAACACAAAAGTACAGACAATCACCCACACAACAATTCTTCTGTGGTTCTTCTCCTTTATTGAAATGGGCTCTTGGTAGCTGCTGATGCTCTTTTGACTTCTTGCTCCATTCGACAATTGTCTACTCAAACCTTGATGGGCGCAGCTACTTCTTCTGGAGCTTCTTACACTCCTGGTGGATCTCACGCTGGGACTGTGCCTCAACGAGTGTCTACTTCTTCTACTCGATGATCTTCTACTACTTCTAAAACTGCCGTCAGACCGAACAGACCCATGTCGGGCAACACTTAACCTGTGACCGTAGCTAATGGGTGAATCGGTGGACATGGAGATGCTCCTAGACACCTTGTGACATTCTCTGGAGTACGAGTGTCGTCTTGAACTATTGCAAGTCCTGTCGGACACATGTCTTGTGATGCTACGTCTCGGTCTTGTTGATTCGTCAACGTAAGGAATGTCCCCATCGCAAAGAATCTCGATTTGATCGGTCATCGTTCTAATCCAACTCAATTTGAAACGATACTGGAGAGGACTGGTGTTTGTTAGATGTCTAACATCAATGTCCGCTATAAATAAACCTCGACGTCTTTACGAAAGCGCCTCGACGCAGAGAAGCCGTGCGCATAAAAAAGTGCTTACTTACTACAAGTAAGTAGAACATGCTCCGTTCGCGACCGGATAAAAATGCACACTTTTCTTCCGAAATGTAAACTGTTTATAAATCTGAAGTTGAATTGAAAAAGTGGGTCCAGAAAGTCTCTTTTGATCTAAAAGAAACAATGTTCAACCTGTTATGTTACGGGTTGCTTTCTGTTAAGTGTAACCGATTAGAGAGTCATTGATATACAAAAAACAGAAGAAAAACGACATATTTCATTTTCTATATTGTGGGTATGGTCGATTTTCACCCATCTCAGATAATGTGAAGATATAAGATAATAGCATCAATGAAGTTGACCCAAATAACGAAAATTTGTTCACTTTTTTATTTCATTGTAATGCATTTCTTCGGAAGCCGTTTTACCTCCACCCATTTATAATTATTAACGCCCACCGTATCAAATTTGTGGTTTATAGTATTACTTTGTTTATCATTGTATTTTCCACTACAAACAGTCCATTTGATAGATGTCTGTTACCAGAAGATTGTAACGGAAATTCGATAGGCCATCTTAGGACGTCGTCCGCCATATTGAATTTATAACAATTTCGGATAGCTTTTGTTACAAATAACGTGTGGTTTGATGAATATGTCATAAACGGCAATAATAAAATACAAATATGAACTGCTTGTGCCGTGGAAATTTGGAAGAATTCATAAATGTAACCTTCAGTTAGCATTTGGGACGAAGATTATACGAAATAGGTACTTGCTGTAGTGGTCACTAAAGTGGTTTATTAAAATTTTTGAAATAACCATCTTTTTATCTGTCT
>NW_020438992.1:742043-742357 GCF_000699045.2 Agrilus planipennis | reverse complement strand
ACATTCACGCTCATTTAATTATATGTGCGAGTTATACCGAACCCCCACAACCACTTACCAATGCCAGGAAATTAAATTAGTAAGCTGCACGATCCTTACTAAAATAGATCATAACAATTAGTAGGATTCCAATTTTATCTCCAACCAACAAATTAACAACTTATACTACAATATCGAATTTGCAGAAAATACCACAAATGGCGCTGTAAACGCCATCTGTAGTACGATGCTACATTTTAGGATTACGTATGCTCCAACAAGGTCCATTTAAATATATGGATATCTACTTGCTGAAACGAATCCCGGCGTAGCTA
>NW_020438992.1:719932-734291 GCF_000699045.2 Agrilus planipennis | reverse complement strand
GCGTTTTAGAAAATACCACAAATGGCGCGGTAAACGCCATCTGTAGTACGATGCTACATTTTAGGATTACGTATGCTCCAACAAGGTCCATTTAAATATATGGATATCTACTTGCTGAAACAAATCCCGGCGTAGCTAACCTCAACGTGATAGGCACGCTACCATACTCGAATAAAATAATTCTAAGCATACGTAATCCTAAAATGTAGGATCGTACTACAGATGGCGTTCACCGCGCCATTTGTGGTATTTTCTAAAACGCGCTGTTAAGACAGCAGGTAAAAGTTGGACTGTGTTCTGTCGGTGCTGTTTGCGACGCACTGATGAGATCCACACAGATCGAAATCGCGATCCGCGTCTGGCAGTTTCGACAGAATACAGACCACTTCGAATTATTTTAATCGAATTTGCAGTTTTTTCGTTTCAGCTTCGGTGGCTAATATGCATGTATATGTACATTGCAGATCTCAAAAGGTAATTATCATAGTCAAAAAAGCAAATTTAATTATATTCTTAAAACAAAGCGACACATTTACGATGTAAAATACAGGATGTTGTTGCTATTTTATCGTTATTTTCATTTATTCATATCATGAGTTGTACTTGTACTTAATGCACCATCTTGTTAGTCTTATTTTTTTTTTTTACAACATATGAGCAACAAGTTATTAAGGATTTTTCTTGCCTTAATGTTTTTCTATTAACTTGTCAATGTATTGTGGTTATATTACTGTTTTTTCTGATCGGCTTGGCTTATACTTTACACTTAGAAAATATAATAAATTTGCTTTTATAACTATGGTAATTACGTTTTGAGATCGGCAATGTGCATATACATACATATTAGCCACCGAAGCTGAAACGACAAAACTGCAGCTGCAAATTAGATACTACCATATAATTTTGTTGCTTGGAGATAATATTGGAATCGTATTTTAATTGCTATGCTGGCTTGTTACCTAAATCTCACTGGAAAGGTATGCGCAGCCTACTAATTTATTTTGCTAGCATACAAGTACGTTGGAGAATATATAAAGAGATGGAATCATGGGCTACGCCATCTTCGTATAACGGTAGTATATTCACTTGAAAAAGATCAATTTTTTGGTAAATTAGCAGCAAATTATGGTAATGTATTATGGAAAAATATTATAGGGGCATTGAGTTAGTTATCAATATGATTATATAGCTTTTAAAAGGGGTTAATATCTTTTTTCCCGATATAACGCTGATGATGCTTAGGCTCATGTGGGTATTATAAATTATTTATATTTAACATAGAATGATGAAAAACTCAGTTCTGAACTTGTCTGTGTTATGATGTAATACTGATACTTACGATTAGAAACGGGTGTCTATATACATATACAGCCAAGACACTGACGATAAGGGCATTAAACGCCTTTCTATTTCTTCTTACAATATAGTTGTTGGCATGGGAATAGGTATATTTAGCTTACTGCCCAAGTTGCAAGTAAATGTACTTATTGACATTATAACGGTTCAATTTTCTGGTAACAAATTTTTGCTTTCAACTAGCCCATTATTACTTGATTAAATTAATAATAACGCTGTAACTAGGGGCATGCTAAAGTGTATGCAATCAGATAAATTGAGTGCATGCTAACGTCATAGGCAGTGATCATGCATATGTAAATCCTGTTGTATACACCAGTTTTCAAGAAGCGGCGTTGGCTCAGTGGTACGGATGCTAGGCTGGTGTCCACAGGGTTTACTTTTACCCTTTTATTTTTTGACGGATATGAATTGGAATTAAAATGTTGCGATAGAAGAATGCAACATTCAGGAAATAGGTTTGTCGTTGCCGTATCTTTCGGTTTGTTTACTAATTAATTCAAGAGAACTTACAACACAATACGTGTTTCTCCCACTTTCCTATATTGTAAGCAGTTTTGCGTTGAAAATGCTCACAAATGTAAGTGGGGGAAACACGTGTCCGCGTTTTTTTTTCCAAAGTGTTGTATTTGGATATTGGTTTAATAATTTTTTTTCGCAGTCACCTTTTATATTTTTATTTTATTTTATTGTTTTGTTTGATAATCAACTTTTGGAAGCATGCTTCATAAAGGGAGTTTAGGTTGCTTTGATTTTGTCTAATTATGTAATTAAAATTTAATCAGAGAACAAATATGTATAATACGACATCGTGGACAACAGACATCTTTCTTCATCCAATTTGCCTAATTGAGTACACTTTAGCGTGCCCCTAGTCACGGCGTAATAAAAACATTAAGAGCTCTATTAGACTAGGCCGTCAGGCGACGTAACCAGCTGAGCCATCGGTGACACTGCTCGTCATTGGGCATTGATTGTTATGGAGCTCATTAGATTAGGGCAACCAGTGGCGAAAAGTCGTAGCGGGTATTGTATCAGATTGAGCCTATTAGACTAAAGTCGAAAGCAGATGAACTGCTTGGTCGCGCCACAGATAGGCGCCGCTGCTGCTTGTGCAAACCACATTATTCCTCTGCGTGTCTACGTCTGGATAGTTTCGCGTCAGTAGCTGTTGTATATAAGGAAATAGTAAAGAATAGATGTAGAAACAATGTGGACTCCGATGAGTTTACTTCCTGTTGTATATGTGTGAAAAGGTTCATGCCACAAACTAGGCGTCATTAGCTGTGGGGACTAACTACGCGCCACTCTCCCTCGTCTGAAATCATTTTTCCTAAACCATAAGGACTAAATGACTTTTGATTGAAAGCAACTCTGTGGTGCAAACAAGTAGTCTGTTTGTTTTCGCCCTAAGCCAGCTAGTTCGCTACCACGTGGTCAAGTAGCATATACTTTCCTTGAAAAAAAGAAGGCGTAAAGAGAGAAAGAGCCATGTACACCCTACGCTATCGTTCAGGAAATGTAAAGGGTTGTACTATACTCTTTTTTCATAAACTGTGTCATTGGATAATAAGTTTTCCAATCACACAGGAATGTCTAAATCGTCTTTGAGTTATTGTCGTTAATAAAGGCTGATATTACAGAAAATAGGCTTCTCTGCTTGCGAAAATTACCGAACTACCATAGGACCTAACACTGGGGGGTATTCTAGTAAGAGTTCTAATTCTTTATCGTTCAGTTGCAAAATTACAAAAACCGAAACCGTCATGCTAGGGTTAGGCGTTTCATTATTATTAAGATTCTAAATAAAAACTAATATCCACGTGCAGGCAGTGGATCGCCATCTAGTGGATTTTTGCTGTTGCTGAAACTTAATAAAAGTTTTTAAGAAAAATCTGAGTAAGCTATGAAGGGCGGGTTAAACTATATTGTAAAGTAATTATATCCCAAGTACTTTCATATTATTCGCTGAGAAATCATTAGGTTGATTTATTATCTGTTAAATAGCTGGACAAAATTAAGAAATATAGAATATAAGATACGTTATTGCCGCAAGCACTACTTGGTGGGGTTGAAGTTATGTGTTCAATAGGCTTTTGTTGTAGACTATCAATATTAATGTTGTGATGAATTCTTCAGTACCGAAGTTTCCTAGAATACAATTCCATTAAGAGAATTGTATCAACAAAAGATTTGAAAGCTATTTTCTCGGTGCTTGTTTTAGCACTCCCATTAATGATTTTTGACGAATCAATGAGCAAAATGATCAGGATTAAGTATCCTGTTTTATTTTTTGGTTATTTGTAACTTAATTGTTAAATTAGAAAAAATGGAATCATGAAACGCATGATTCAGTGCCCCATTCAATTTACATAAGAGAGTTCTTTAGATAAGCGAAATTTTGTGTCTTTATTTCCAAATTTTGTTCTAATATATATGCTTCTAATTTTACCATGTAGCAATTTCAAAAAAGGTAAATGATTAAATTTTAAATGCATACGAAATAATAAACCTTTAGTTTTATTTGTGAAATAAATACTATTAAAAACTCCGACAGATGGCAACAGAGAGAAGTATCACTATACATATAATAAATGTTCTACGTATTTATGGTTCTGAATAGGTGTAGGTTTACACTGATAAAAATCTGTAAGGCTATCTTCTTTTAAGATCCGACTTTTTGGAATTAACTGGCTATTAAAACGCTAAATTTTGCGATTATAGTGAAGCGGTGAGGTTGACGGTCAGGATGGAGATGAAGACACGACTCGAACGAGTGGTCATAGTAAAGCGGTGAGCATAGAGAAAAATGTCGGAAAGAAAAGTTTGAAAATTAATGCTGCTACAGATCATGAGAACTGTACGACAGCGAGGAGAAATATAAGATATTGAGTCCATCATATTAATATTAATTAAAACAAAGGTGGTGAATTTAGTTATTAGTCGTTGGGATCACAAGCTAAGGGACTATCCTGACACATTTAGACTTTAAACAGTATCTCCGAATGTCAGCGTCAACGTTTGATCATATTCTGTGTACAGAAAATTATTGAGCGCTACGACTACCTCTATCTGCAACAAAAAAGCGATGCAAATAGAGGATAGAGGCGAGGTTTACACTTTACATGACGATCGTCTGCTATCTGAACAAACACACATACTGATATGGAAGTGTTGATAGTGGAGCAAAGAGGATAGCGGCGAGGAAGGAAGAATGTTTACTTCAGACAGAGGCGATCATAGCATTCAATAGCTTTCGGTGTGTAAAATATGATTAAACGTTGAAACCGAAATTCGTAAAAACTATCAAAACTTGTCAGTCATTTATAACTTATGATAGAAACAAATATATTCACCACCTTTGTTCCGATCCACATTAATAGGAATTACAATCCATCATCTATTTCTTGTCGCCAACATACTTACAAATTGTAAATGAAATCTAGTCATGCAGTTCTTAAGCAGCATTTGTTTTTAAATTATTCTACGCGATTCTCGGATTTAGTGGACATTATTGCATAAATCTGTACTTTTCTCCATACATTTCGATTTTTAACATTGTGCAGTCTGTGGTGTAATTTGTTCAATCTCGTGACGAATACTTGCTTTTAATTCCTCAATCGACGCCGGTTTAATCTTGTACACTATAACTTTTAAGTATCCCCACAAAAAGAAATCTAGTAGGATAAAATCCTGGCACAGTATTGACCACGAGATAGAAAACACCCCTAACCAGCGATCCAGAAACATACCGTTTAATAAATGTATTACTGCTGGGTGCACCGTTTTGTTAATTACCATACCGAAATTATTCATCAGGGAACAAATTTTGAATTGCGGGTACGATTTCATTTTGGAGAAATGCGAGGTATCTTCCACGGTTGAAATTACCTTCGATAAAGAATAGACATTCTCGCCTACCATGCCGCACCAAACGTTTACTTTCTGAGGAGTTTGAATATGGGTTTCCTCCTGATATTCGGTCGTTCTGTTTATTAATGCGCCATTGAGATAATCTATGTCAGTAGCATTTCCTCGGCTTTCTCAGGGGCTGTAACGGATTTGGGTTTACTATTTTATCATTCACAGATCCTGCATCTAAAAATCTACGCATTGTTTGTTAGACGGACGATTTAGAGATGGGTCGTTTCTGAGCGAGTTTTATTAAAAATCACACGCACTTGCTGTAAGATTATCGCCTGTCTCTAAAGCCACGTATCATCAACAAAGAATCCTTTCTTTTTTACACAACATTTCGACCATTTTAAATAATAAAATTCAAAGAGGAAAATATCGAAATTTGCAAGAAATAATCACATCTTAACTTCATCAGAGTAACTCTACACTAAAAGGATATTTGGTAATTTAAATTAATTTGCTAATTGTCATGACCGGGCAATTGAAACGTAATGTGTAATTATTGTTTAATGGCCGGTCGGATAAAAAAATAACATCAGCCTACCTGACAATAAAAAGTGAACTCATTTTATTAATTTGCGTTGGATATTTTTCCTACTGAATTTACTTCGATAGATGTACTCAACAAACTAAACCAAAGCCGTGTTTTTGCGCTGAAACAAATCTTCACTAATACAGTTTCTTATTAATCCGTTAGTAAGTAAACAACATACCAATTTTCCGCCATTTTTATTTTACCAGTTTGAAACGATGAAAGGTATATATCTATGGTTTGTATAAAAAAAATTCACTTTTTAACGATATATCATAAGCAGGGTGTTGCTATTTTAAAAACAAAACTTGGTGGGGCTGCAGCCCTTGCGTTGAGGGAGATCAAAATGTCGTCTCTACTTTTAGTCAAGGAACATTCCCGATATCGTTCTCCTTTTAATAGTCATACAGTTATTCAGTCGTCTCCAGACATTTAGACCACGTCCACGTGGCGTCCTCACGTCTGTTCAAAAAGTATCGCGAATTTTGTGTTTTTTGAAAAATTATTTATTTATTCATGAATATCTATTTTGTTCCCTTCAAAGTAATCCCCACCAGATAATATACACTTGTGCCAACGTTCTTTCCTATCCTTGAAACACTTCAAAAAATCATTTTTTGTGATCTTGTTCAGCTCCTCCTTTGATGCCGTCTTCATATCTTCAATCGTAGCGTAACGTCGTCTTTTCATGGGCCTCCTCAGTTTTGGGAACAAGAAAAGGTCACAGAGGGCCAGATCTGAGGAATACGGTGGCTGCGGCATTATTAGTATCTTGTTTTTGGCCAAAAATTTGCGCATAAGCAACGATGTGTGAACAGGGGAGTTATCATATTGCAAAAGCCAATTTTTTTCTTCTACAAATCCGGGCGTTTCTGCCGAATTGGTTCGCGCAAATTGCGCATAACTTGCATGTAATATTCATTATCGACCTTCTACCCTGTGGCAAGAACTCATGATGCATCACGCCCCTGTAATCGAAAAAAATTGTAAGCAAAACCTTCATATTCGATCTAACTTGAAGCGCTTTTTCGGTCTTATATCATACAGCAGCTTCCATTGGGATGAATGAGCTTTGGTTTCCACGTGACAACCATAAACCCATGATTTGTCACCAGTTATGACCAGATGTTGTTTTTGGTAGAAATTGAGCAGTTTTACTATGACTTTCGTGACGACCCGTCTCATGCCCAAATCATTGGTATAAATCGAATGGCAGGAGCCAATCGATATACTTAGGTCCTCAACAACTTCTCTAACGGTGATTCGACAATTGGTAGATAGTATTTTCTTCATTTCATCAATGTTTTCGTCTGTTGTTGACGTGCTCAGGCATCTGACCCGCTCTTCGCAGTTCACATCTTCTCGGCCCTCTGAGAACGTTTTGTACCACCGATAAACATTGCTTCGGTCCAAGGTAGCATCACCATATGCCACAGTCAACATTCGGAATGCGTCCGCGCACTTGATTTTGTTTCTTACACAAAGGTTGATACAGATTCTTTGGTCCATTTTTTGGAACAGGCAAAAATCGAAGGTGAGTCACAATACATGCAAGCAAAGCAGCTGTCAAAAATTAGCTGATCATTCAACATGGCCAAATTTGTCGATATAAGTGAGAGACATGAGTACCAACATAACGCCTCAAAAAATCGAAAATCGAATATACGTAACCAGTGGTAATTCAGAATTCGCGATACTTTTTGAACACACCTCGTATCTTCGCCGCTTATTTAAACGCTTCTCTCTACAGTCTACACCGCCTTTCCCGCCGCTATCCTTTCCACTCCACAATAGGTATCCAGGCTTAATCAGATTTTTTTTACATAAAAATCACTAATGTTTTGACATTTCACACTGTTTAAACTCTACGATTTCGTCAATAGCCATATATGTATAGGATGTGGTAGTAACTGTGAGCTAAAAACCCACCACCACGGTTGCAGTATGGAGAAACACCATCGTTAAGATTTGCACCATCGGCTAAATTGGATGGACTATAGCTATTCAAACAGGATTTTGTTTAACAACAATACACAACGTTACCAAAGGTTTCGTTTCCATTTGCAGCGAAAGACAATTGCCTGACTTTATCACATTTATCACTCATTTAAAATTATTTTCAATTAGTCTCATATCTAGATTGTATATATTTTAAGTATTTATCTTTCAAAACTAGACGCCAGCACTACACTTGATGAAATGAGATAAATTGACTACAGCACTAATTTTAACATTTGATTAGTAAATTAGTTGTGGAATAATAGGCTTGTAGTTTCAATATTTTACAAGAAAAATGGTATTTAGGTAGTGTTAAGTTCACATTGCCAGCTTACCGATAGAAACAAAAAATTGCAAATGGTAATAAGAAGGCTGCAATTGTAGATTTTGAGAGATAAATAGTTGTGGAACAAAAAATTGGTAGCTTCAATATTTTGCATAAAAAAAGAAAAAATGTTAGGTACCTAATACTTCACCTTGCCTATTTGCTAAAAAAAGCTGAAATTCGAAAATGGCATTAAGGTGTGTCTATTATTACGGAGTGTCTATTATGAATAAACAAAAAAAAAATACTTACTTGTACTTTTCGTTGTACACGCCGGACTGTTATCAACCAACGCTAACTGAAAATGCTTCAGTGCAGATTCATATTCTTGCGTTACTTTGAACATTAACCCTAACCGTACATGTACTTCGTTTGCCCTTTGGAAACTTGGGGCCACATACAAAAGTTGTTGGAACGCCTTTACAGCCCTAAAAATTTGAAACGAAATTAACTCATAGACATTATTAAGAGAGTAATGAGTACTAATAATTAATTTTACTAGATTTAATGCTATCAAAATATTATTATAGATAATTACTAGTGTAGGTATGTTTGCTGTTAACGGAAATCTGTGCAGTTATTTCCTTCGATGATACGATATTCTGCAATTACCTAACCATCAAAACGTCTTAATGAACAGAAGACTGCGCTAGCCTACTTTCAATATATGTTGTCGTTTAATAATGCGTATTTTTAATTAAAGATCGCGATTTTTTTAATATGTTGGATGCGTTTCAGTGTTAATTTCCGGTCATAAGTAATAATTTCAATGATATAAAAATATATAAAAATAAATTATTATAACAAATTTACAATATGTCACATTTGGAAATAAATTCTGTTAGAATCAGGATGAATCGGGATACAAAGTTCAGGAAGCGAATTGGGAGGGTTAGACGGTTGAGGTAGCAGTGGTAGGAAAGATAGGCAAGTGGGTTAAGAAGGTCAACTAGGATAGATGATATAGTTCTAAGTAAGGTTAAGGGTCGGTTTAGAGGCTAAGGTTGGTAGGCAAAAATATGCTATTCCATTAACTCAATCATTAATGAAATCAAAAGTTTACATAGTTTAAGACAAAATGATTGAGTTTACACGCTTGTATTTCACATTTGATTTATCTAGCTCAAAATAACTTGAATGTGATTCAATTACAAGTATCAAAGGCTTTCAATGCAATTGTGAGCAATATCAACAGAGTTTTTAGTTAATATTCAATGACTTAAAAGTCATATCATGTCATCCTCTTTCTCAACAGTGTTTTTGTAAAATATTTCTGCAATTTTATGCACAAAATTTCTGTGATTATAAGGTCGTCAGTCCTAAGTCTGGTTAGACACGTACTTTTCTTACCTATCCTGAGCTAATATTCCCATTTCTCTAAAACTAGAACAACCCACATCCGTAACTATTTGTGAACAATAATCGAATGTAGATCTACCTCTACTTCTCTTAACTCCTGTTTCTGCCTTTAATATATCTCTGACTAGCCTTTCATGCCTGAGAAGGTGTCCTAGCAACATATCTCGTCTATTTCTTATTTACTTCCACAGAGTTTTCTGTTCCCCTATTCTTTTTAATATCTCTTCATTTCTATCCTTCTCTATCTACGGTATCCTCATCATTCGCCTGTAACACCACATTTAGAACGCTTCAAACTTTTTTTCCGCCGCAACAATCTTTTTCTAATTTGTAAATTAATCGTTTGCCAGCATAGAAGTGACTTCTTTTTATTGAAATATTGCTTTATATCTCCACTAATCCTTCCGTCTTGACTTCTTCTTTCTAATACCACTTCATTTCTAATCTTTTCGATCCACGGTATCCTCATCATTCGCCTGTAACACCACACTTCGAACGTTTCTAACCTTTTCCTTTCCGCCGTCACAAAAGTGACTTCTTTTTATTAAAGGCGACACGACCCTGCGCTATCTTCTGCTTTATATCCCTACTACTCCTTGCGTCCTGACTTATCTGACTTCCTAGATATCTAAAATCAGCCACTTCTTCTAATTTTTAGTCTCCTATCTTTATATTCGCTCTTTTCCTACTTTTTCTTCCCTTGCGTACCAGTATTTTAGTTTTATTTTTATTTATTAACAATTGATTTACTAACTTTTTAAAATAGCAACAGGCTATTAATTCTACTAATCAGAAGTTCGTTACATCCACAGGTTCGTTACAATTAATTTTTATACAGATCCTATTTGAAATTTTCTAAATAAGATGCCCCGCTAATTGAATTATAATCACTATCTAACCAGGCAAAAGAAAATTTCTAATTTTTGTTCCACTGTCAATCAAAATTAATGAACGTAAGGTGATTATCACATTGAGCAAGGCAGGATTCAATGAACCCGTGCAGACAAAACAAATGTTAACCTTCAGTTTTTCTTAAATAGCGTTGTTAAGTTATAAAAGACAGCTGGACAAATAAACGCGTAATTTTGTTGAAATCCAACGTTACATTATTAAAAATTGAATTTACTACAAGTCAATCAAAACGAAGAAACGACTCATGAGCATCCAAAAAAAAATATTCTTTTTAATGATTCTGTTCGGAATATTTAACCTTCACTTATTATGAATGTAACGTAATATTTTTTAATCATCTCAGTGGTGAATTAAATGGGGCGAAAGCGATGCCCCCGCGATTGTGTCGAAAATTAAATAGTTAGGGGGTGGTCTAGATGTGTGTTCGGATCTGAACTTTTTTATTTTAGTAATGATGTCGCATATTATACCTAATATTGTTAATTCTTTTAAATTGTATTCATTCTTAATCATAAAGGCGCAAATGACCTGTAAAAAGGTTTGTGTTTGTTAGGGCTTATCTTCGAAATGGCTAAATGGATTTCGATGAGATTTTACGGGCACGAAGGTTATAAGGTATGACCAGATGTACTTTTTGTTAAAAAAAATCCTGTTTGTGGCGGAAGAACGGATCTCTAGGAATAAATCCTTCGGGAAAAAACTTCCCCCCACCCGGAAAGGTGCCCCCTCGGAAGAAAATCCCAGAAGAGAATAATTATAAAGGAGACTTTGTAACATTTAACAATCAATCACTTTTACAAAGCCTTTAAGCAATAGACGCAACATTCATCGATTGAAAATAAATACAGACTTTTAATTGAATCAAATTCTGGATAAAAGGTGAAAAAGCGGTTCGAAGTAGCTTTATCATTGATACTTGGTTTGTTAGAATAGTATGAAAATCGATGGGTAGAATTTTGTGTAAAGTTGGAAAAGGTCATTTTTGTGTAGTAGTTATATTACAGAAAAGAAATATTGAGAAATAGGATTTAAAAATACATACAATAGAGAAAAGAAGTGTTACGAGAGCTAAATCTATATCAGGAGCAGTTGAATGAGTGGGATAGAATGGGAAGGTGTGTCGAAGAAATGATAAGGGTGAGATGTAAAAAAACTGAGAACTGAAAACTTCAGATATGTTAAATGTATCAAAAACTTGTAAGGAGCATTGGTAGGGAGATTAAGAACTGGAATATTTGAATAAGGAAAAAGATATACATGTGCAATTGTAACGCTCAGAGTAGGAAATGAAACTAGACAGTGTAAGTATTGGTTGAAAGAGTAGGAAAGCAAGTGAAGGATATGTGAAAGGAGGGATGAAACATTAATGCATGTGTTGGGAGGTTGTGATGAAAGTAAAGAGCTAGAGGAATATGAAAATGTTATGAATGGAAGTGAAAATGGACTGATTCTTTTAAAATATATAATCAAGAATAGAAGGGGGTTTAAAAAAAATTAAATAGGGAATGAAAAGATTGATGCACTAGCTGAGAGGATATAATAAAAGTTAAATTTAGTTATATATTTAGTAAAAACAAAGTTTTTTTAATCAATTCGTAACTAGCAATTTTGTTGGTTTCAGCATAGAAGCTGCGGGAAATCGATGAAACTACGTTTCCATGGCATCCAGTCAATATTAACTTCAACATATTTTAATTTCGGATCTTCTCAAAATATTTATCAACCGACTTTAAAAAAAAGAAGATTCTCAACACGACTACATTTTCTTTGTTACGCGGTTTTTTCGCCAATTGTGAATCGATTTTTTTTATTGAATGATAGCCCCGTTAAGGGTGGAAAATTGAGGGATGATAAAGAATGTCCTTCAAGAGATTACCTCGCAACCTCGTCCCTTCTGTCTCACCTTTCCCATGTAGCCTCTCAAGTGCGGTCCTATTTGTATTTGTCATCTTAGTTTAAATATATGTGCTTACAGACAGTATTGAAAAGCCAATTTTTATGCGTCACTATATTTAAAATACATAAAAAATTATAGCGATGAGGGGTTTTTACCCATATGATAATAAAGATACTTACTACGAAAGAAAACATTAATTTGGATTCATTTACAGCTAATGAAGTAATCGAAGTCATATTTCCTTTGATTACAATATAATGTTAACTGTCAATATATTAGAATAAATATTCGGGCTATAAGGCCGTGGTCACCCAGTCGCCGTCGAGACTTCGAGATATAATCTACGTTCACGTTGTCAACGCAGCACTACCACTGAGGATGTCAGCCGTAGTAGCTGACGAAACGTCTGGACAGAATAGTTCACTTAGACCACGGCCCTATAGCCCGAATCTTCATTCTACTATGGATTCCGGTCGTGAAAGCCTTTGTTCTTTCAGCATAAATTGATCTCACGATGATTGTGTTGAATATGTAATATAAAAGGGGAAACAGGTGTTTTAATGGCAAACCTTTCATAGTAAACCTCTCACCATTGTAATACATTATCGTACAAAACATATGCTTTAAATTACTTAAAAAGTTAATGTACCAGACGGAGTGGTAGATCGCATCATTTGATGTTTAAATATAGAAAGGAGGGTCTTTAGACATCCTCATATCAAAGGCGATTCCGACGGACATTCTGTTCCGAATATTGTTACGCCAACTAAGGAGAATATTGAGGATTACGTAAAAAGCATGTGCGTTTTAAAAAAATAGCTTTGCATGTTACTTATAATTACTCACATACCTCGCTCTTTCCATTTCCTGGCAGGAGTGTGGTGTCGTTAAACTGAAGGACAACATGATATGGAAACTGACTGATTTGCGTGTCCTTTGTAAAACGTATTTCTGTAATAATAAGAATTACTTGTTAGTGGAATCATTAATATTTTCACATTTTAGGACGCTTAATTATTTACGTAAAAGGCTCCCCTTTGCGTTACGTACAGTATACAGAGGACCGTTTATAACAGCAAATATCTTTTAACAAACGACATAAGAAAATGGAGACGTTGAACTGTTGAATAAACTTGACCACTTTCTAATAGACAAAACTAATGAATTATTCATCGTCAAACTACCTAGTCCTTTTTGGTAAAAAGGATTCATCATGATCATCTTAAGGTCGTCAGTTCTAAACTCAGTTGAACACGGACCTCCACTCTTTCTTATTTTAAACTAATCTTCGCATTTCCTTAAAACTAGAACATCCCACATCCTTAGCTATTTGCGAACAGTAATCTTATCTAATAGACGAGATAGGTTGGTAGGACACCTTCTCAGACATGAAGATCTAGTCAGACACATATTAGAGGCAGAAACAGGAGTTAGAAGGGGTAGAGGTAGACCTAGATGCAAATAGTTAAGGATGTGGGTTGTTCTAGTTTTAGAGAAATGCGAAGTTTAGCTCAGGATAGGAAAGAGTGGAGGTACGTGTCCAACCAATCTTAAGACTGACGGCCTTATGATAAAGATGATGAATTTAATCTAGGTCTACCTCTAATCTCTCACTAGACCTTCATGCCTGAGAAGGTGTCCTACAAACCTATCTCCCCTATTCCTAATTAACTGCCACAGAGTCTTCTATTCTCCTATTCTTTCTAATATGTCTTCATTTCTAACCTTCTATGGCCACGGAATCCTTATCATTCGTCTGTAATCACATTTCGAACACTTTTAACCTTTTCTCTTCCGCCGTTAACCGTTCGCGAGCATAGAAGTTTTTATTGAAGGCGATTCAACCCTGTGGTATCGTCCGTTTTATATCCCTACTCCTCCTTCCGTCCTCACTTATCTGACATCCTAGATACCTATAATCGGTCACTTCTTTTAATTTTCGTCTTCTGTCTTTATATTCGCTCTTTCCCTACTTTTTCTTCCCTTGCATACCAGTATTTTAGTTTTACATTTATTTTTTATACAGTACTGTTTTGTCAGTACCACATCCATTTTATTTAAA
>NW_020438992.1:707173-716869 GCF_000699045.2 Agrilus planipennis | reverse complement strand
ATTTTCCTGGGGCAGTGTCCGGAAATTCGTTATCAAGCCAAGTTTTTGCTTCAACTGTATTTTTTCCCTTCAAAAAGCAATATTTTATCAACACGCGAAATTCTTTTTTATCCATTTTTTTCACAATAACAAAAGTTGCTTCACTAAAAATGCTATAATTCACAAACTAATGATCCGACAGCCGTCAAATTTATAGACGCGTCTTTTGAATGATCGGACTAATCATATGGATTTAGTTCTGGTGCCGCTATCCATGTGTCAGGCCGGGGACTTTTCAATTGACCTATTATAACATGCCTCTAGTTAATAGAGAGCACACAGATAGTTTAGTTGGATGGATTTCGTACTCATTACACTCTACCAACCCGATACAGGCTGAATCACAATTTTCTGGAAACAGATTTGTCGTAGTCACCAAATATTCAAAAATAAATTCCGGTTGTTACATCTTATGAAGTTCTAACAAGGGACTTCCTTAGTAAATCCTGTATATGCATATTGTTTAGATTCTACTCTCTATCGATATTCTTATTCCACGTATTTAAACAAATCAAAGTTGGGGACTCACTGCCTGCAAGACAAGAATGAGGCCAGCAAAAAATTGACATGACAGGAAGTAAACTTGACACCAAGTTAAGAAGCAAGACAGCAATCTTGCTTTGTGCATCACTTTATATGACAGTTAGCAGTAGATATCAGTAATGTCTATACTTTGACAACAACTTGATATTATACAAACTTCCTCATACGGAGCAACATCGTTTTTTTCAGTGACTTATTGAAATTGCGTAAGGTGTGCTGATGAGAGTCAAGAAGATTTAAATCGCGATAAACGTTTGGTACTTTAGGTAAATTATTTCCTAAGGAACTCAATGTTTTTTATAATTAGTTTATATGCAATCGAGTTTTTATGGTTAAAAATTATTCGAAATTATTTTTCATGCGTTTTAGTACAAAAGTTCATGTTATCCGTGTATTGTCTATAAAAAAAATACAGATTAATTAATTGACAGTAATGCGATTTATAAGAAAAGGAAAGTACTGTTATAAATGTTCAAGAATTTTGTACTCAAAGATTCGTATAAAAACGTTAGGTATTTCTCTATTAGGATAACTGCTAAATCTATTTATCTATTGGTTTTTTTTAAGAAATGAGTAAAACAAGAAGGGAACGCCTGTGCAAGATAGGTAACACAAATAACAAACTTTTTAATTTATAGTAACATGCTAAAGAATAATAAATTCGGAGAACTAAAGATTGGAAACATGAAAGAACATAAACAATATACTCAAAAGAGTTTTTACATTTTTGTTCTTTTTTCTCTTTGATATAATCGGATGAAAAAAAACGTAATGACATCTCTAAATCAACAATTTTTTAGCTAACTCCTTAAGGGAATAAAATTTCCTTGAAATGATGAATGTCAACTAAATTTTTATTAAAATTGCCATCATTCTAAGATAAAATTTATGCGAATATGTACTTTTATTAATACACGGCGTCTTGTTTAAATTATCATACATTAGGTAGTATGTGTTAAAATCAAGATATGCGTTTTCTTTTAATACAACACAGCCTTCTTCCTTCCTGATAAAACAAGCATGTATGCACTTACAGTATTTCAACAAGGTACCTAAGGTACGTTAAAGCCCTAATTTTTCTTATCTTTACGGCCATTACACGACTATGCTAAGAGGTACAATTTATAAAAAGCTTTTCGTGTTCTCCTGCACATGCATGTTTACATGCACCAGTGCTAATCATTGGGGTAGTGAAAGGTCTGTAATAAATCAAATAAACAGCTTGTTTTCTAATTTTTCCGCTATTTAACTTCCCCTTCCTGTTTTAATTAAAAAAAAAGTGATATACAGTCTTTTGCAGTAATGTTACACACCTTTAATACTTGATATATTCTACACAATTCACAATTATATGATGTAATTAATTCAAATGCAAGAAATCTATAACCTGACGTGTTCAACAATATACCATCATCATACCAAGGTAGTCAGTCCTAAGACTGGTTGGACACGCACCTCCACTCTTTCTTATCTTCAGCTAATCTTCGCATTTCCCTAAAACGAGAACATCCCACATCCTTAACTATTTGTGAACAGTAATCTAATCTAGGTCTACCTCTACTCCTCGTAACTCTTGTTTTTGCCTCTAATATGTCTCTGACTAGACCTTTATGCCTGAGAAGGTGCCCTATCAACCTATCTCGCCTATATCTTATTGACATCCATAGAGGCGTTTTATCTCTTATTCTTTCTAATACTTCTTCATTTCTAACCTTCTCTATCCACGGTATCCTCATCATTCGCCTGTAGCACCACATTTCGATTAGTGTTCATCCTTGTCTGACTCCCTAATATCTACTTTTCTACGTTGCAGACCCAGCTCTATAACTGCCTGTTGCTCTTTATGTAAACTAAATATCATTCTTCTATCTTTGTAACTCATCCCTACATTTTTAAGTATATTGAACATCTTGTCATTTTTAACATTGTCAAAATACCAATATAATAAATTAAATTTAGGAAAATAAAAGGCTACGGCTTCCACGGCCGGAATCTAGGATTGGTTTTCCTGCTTCGATAAGAACACTTATGAAGTCGTTTATCCGATATTTCATCAATAGCTGTGGTTTAGTATCCTCAGCGAAGATGAGTGCAGCCTCATCGATGAACATAACGACCCTGAGGATTCCGACTACAGCTGTTGGCGAAACGTTGGATAAATGATACCATAGTTGTTTTTACCAAATGAGAACAAACAATCCTATACCACCACCATAAAAAGCGAAAAAAAAGAGGAGTTCTCAATTCAACTGTATTTCGTTTGTGTGTATATATTACGCGATATTTTCTTCTATTGTCAAATGACTTCAATTATTCCTATTTTATTGGATAGAATATGTACTTATCTCAAGAGTGGTCCCATTTAAATATTCCACCTTCAAGGATGGAAAATTAGAGGAGGATGATAAACAATTAGCTGTACATTATGGTAGAATATTACTTTACGTAACTTATATTCTAATAAATAGATGAAAGTACCTATACATGATTAGAACAATACTTTAACGTATTGCATTTGTAGTTTTCAATATCAAGACAAAAAAAATTAAAGACTTACTAAAATCCTATTATTACACTGTAGTTTACGCTTATTTATAAATTTTCATCCGTTATATATCTTTATTCTTTTAATTAAAACTGGAACATGACGTAAACACCTATACAGGTAAACACTAACAAACAGTCAGGTACAAACTGATTGAAGTCAATCCGTCGTTACAAATTTTGATGAATTCCAATGAAACGCTTATTCACTAGATGGAAAATTCGTAATGTTTAATGCGTTAGGTATTACTGTGCATCCTACTACGTGATATCTACTATACGCAATGACTCATCACGTTCAATGAAAAATTAACATGACCTAAGAGCTGCAGCATCGTACAATGCTGATTCATTCATTAATTCAAGAGTTAATTTGTAGTAAATTTCAACAAATTTTTTTTCAAAATCACCTGACGCATTCACGATCATCACGAGTGACTATCGGGATGGGTGCTGCTTCTTATATTTTACAGTACTGTAAGGGATCGGGGCTTCGGTAAAAAGCTATTCTGAATCATATTCCGGGGGGGGGGGGATTATACTTTAGCAACGCGGTTCAGATTGTTTTGATTGAAAACGTAAATTTTAATTTTTATGAAAAATTCATTTTAATGATTATAAAACATCCAGTTTGTTGTGAGGGCCTTTAGGATAACACCATGGTAGAATAAACGGGAGAGTTAAAAGTGGCTGAAACCATATGATGGATATCAAACAGTTCAAGAATTTCTTAAAAAATGTAGGCGACTCAGTTTGCTCGTTTTAAGGCAACTGAATGTACAGTTATTGCACTTTATCGTAGCATATGCACTTATTATCTTAGCATACTTGTATTAAAAAAATGCTGGATAGTAAACGAAGATACGAGGATTATTTACCGTTCTGTGTAGGTTTTCAAGTTTTTCGAGCTGGTGTGCATCAGAGGTTCTTCTTTCTATCAGCCGCTTTGGTGAGGTGACCGCTGTGCTGGTTAAAATGGAATCAACACACTAGAGGCGTGATAACCGCTCCTGTGCTGGTAATATAAGTGTCATTTACGTAGATAATTGAATATGGAGTTCATCGAGACCGCTGCAACTGCCTTGTTTTCGAAAATATAGTAAGAAGAAAACAAAGGTTCATGCATTACCTAGCTAATGATTATGAAAGGATGAATTTCACAAATTATACGGTGATCTATGTAAACATCCCAATAAATAGATTAATTATTAACCCTTCATTGCGAAAATTAATTACTATCCATTTCCACGACGCGTATTTCGTCAAGCGATTGAGAGGTATTTTTCACGCTCATGTAGGCTATATTATATACCATTCGTTCCATATGAAGAAGCGGTAACCGCACTGCTTGCATAAATAGAATATGTTGCGTTTTTTAAAATTATAAAATTTTCAACATTATTTTCACAGAATTCCAATAGTGACGACGAAGAGACTAGACAGCACGTTATTGTCGAACTCCCTAAACGTGGTACAAAATCCACAAAATGAGTGGATATTGTTCAAAAAAGTGGATGGGGTTTAATAATACAACTAAAAAAAATGATGACCAAATTCATTCCCAAATCCATCAAAACCGAAGATTTTATGTTTGTATAAGATTTAATAAAAACCTAAGCGAAACCACCTGAATTCGAATTCAATTGTTATGAGGAAGGCGAAAAAGGTGAGAGTTATAATAAAAGTTAAATTTAGTTATATATTTAGTAAAAACAAAGTTTTTTTAATCAATTCGTAACTAGCAATTTTGTTGGTTTCAGCATAGAAGCTGCGGGAAATCGATGAAACTACGTTTCCATGGCATCCAGTCAATATTAACTTCAACATATTTTAATTTCGGATCTTCTCAAAATATTTATCAACCGACTTTAAAAAAAAGAAGATTCTCAACACGACTACATTTTCTTTGTTACGCGGTTTTTTCGCCAATTGTGAATCGATTTTTTTTATTGAATGATAGCCCCGTTAAGGGTGGAAAATTGAGGGATGATAAAGAATGTCCTTCAAGAGATTACCTCGCAACCTCGTCCCTTCTGTCTCACCTTTCCCATGTAGCCTCTCAAGTGCGGTCCTATTTGTATTTGTCATCTTAGTTTAAATATATGTGCTTACAGACAGTATTGAAAAGCCAATTTTTATGCGTCACTATATTTAAAATACATAAAAAATTATAGCGATGAGGGGTTTTTACCCATATGATAATAAAGATACTTACTACGAAAGAAAACATTAATTTGGATTCATTTACAGCTAATGAAGTAATCGAAGTCATATTTCCTTTGATTACAATATAATGTTAACTGTCAATATATTAGAATAAATATTCGGGCTATAAGGCCGTGGTCACCCAGTCGCCGTCGAGACTTCGAGATATAATCTACGTTCACGTTGTCAACGCAGCACTACCACTGAGGATGTCAGCCGTAGTAGCTGACGAAACGTCTGGACAGAATAGTTCATTTAGACCACGACCTTATAGCCCGAATCTTCTACTATGGATTCCGGTCGTGAAAGCCTTTATTCTTATACTGTCACTATATTTTTTCAATGTTTGGATTTCTATTATTTTAGGTTCATTTGGGGGGTCAACTTCAATCAGATTCTACAGATTTTGTGGCAAATCATCTTCATTTCCGTACATTTATATATTATCGGTGCGTTTAGCAGACGACATTTTTGAAGCAACTTGTTGATCCCAGAAGTGAAACATACTAACTTAAATGTAAGCCCGCACACGGGAGAGAAAATCGCAACATGTGTTGTTGCCGGCAGTTGCTGTTGAAAATGAATTATGCTCGTTCAAAGCTGTATCCGCGCACCGGCCATTGGTACTACCTTACATTACAGTGCAACTACAAATAAAGTGTAAACTGTATTATAAATATGACTTTCTGAAAGTACTTTTAATAAGACGTCAAAACTATAATAATACTCATACGAAAATCGTTGAAAATTTTGGTTGGATGCTCTCTCAAGTTAGCAAACGACTTGTCCATCCAAAAGTCTTCAGCTTCGTATTGAATGAACCTAAAATAACTTTCCTTTTTGTTTTATTTTTAGCGATAAACGGCGGGCATAAAGACATGCAATCTAAAATATTCATGTTCAATTGACCCAAAAAAGCAAATATTCAGTAATGAGCGTGTGGGCCTACGTATAACCGATAACTTTTTAGTTGTGCGTAACAAATGTTATCATCAATAGCGCATTTGAAACGTAACAAAACGTTTTCATACAGAAAATTATCCAAAACTTTGATACCTTCTACTGACCATCTTAGGAGTTGCTACCTACATATTTTTTAGTCAAACTGCCCTTATGTCGGTATAAATTTTTCGTTAAAAAATATTGATGAGACCACAATCACCCAGATGGTCAAAGGTGACACTTTCATGAAGCATGAAATACTATACAAAAAATTAAACAAAATCGTACGCAGATTTTCAAACTATTCTAGCAAATATAGTATATCACAATGGGCCATCTATGGAGCCACACATCGAACCTTATCCCAGCAGCAACAACTTCTGTATTTTTCTTAATCCTATGAGAATGCAAATTTAATTTGTGTATGTCTTTATTTATATTTTTCTTTCTACCCAGACCAGACTACATTCTTCTATCACTTACAAGGGAACTTTCAGACGTAAATCTACAAAAATTTTCACCATTTTTTATGCCTTTTGGCAAATGCATATGAAAAATAATTGTAAGTTATTACAACTAATGGCAGAAATGTTTTGCGTGACTGTCAGACTGAAAACGATCGGTTAAGTTGAAAGAATCCACTTGAGTTTTGCTATCATTTTGTTTTTTATACTATTTTTTTTTTCTTTTTTGAAGGCAAAAGCTTTTCTAAACCTCTGTAACAAAAGGCATTACTGTAAATGAAATCGAAAGTATTCAAATTTTCCAACTTAACAGAACGTTTTCGATACGAGAACGACGCTTAATATTTCTGCCCTTTGTTGTAATAACTTAAAATTACTTTGTAAATGTATCTGCTAAATGGCATAAAAAAAGAAAACCGTGGAAACTCGTATAGAATTTTCAACTTCTGCTTTCCGTTTTGTCGTATGAAATCACAATAAATTCATTAAAAAATGCTCTTGTACATTTTGACTTGAATTTAAAAATCTTCTGCCAATGGTTTTTGCGAGATACTTATAATATTTTATACTGTCAATCGTCAGAAGCGACGAAAATGTGGCCAACTGTTATATTTTTCTGCACAATGAAGCTTTCATTCCAAATTGTCGGGGCCGTGGAATCCTTCTGCCTATTATTTTTCGCTGACTCTATTCTAAAAAATGTTTTCTTTCGGCAAGCACGGCAGAAGCAATAAAATGAGACCAGAACATATTTTTTTTAATGCAAATATAAAATTGATTTTCATTATGTTGGTTAATTGTATTTTAGCATTATAGTATTTTAAAATTTTAAACTTATTTATTAGCATAGATTAATCGATTTGCACTCTGTTATAATTTGTAAAACAATTCTTAACGTTTTGAAATTATTATTGGTATCCAATAGACCGCCCGGTCATTGGGTAAAGGTAAATAAGTTATTTTAATAATTAGCCAACCCTATCATAATTATAGGTATATGTTTCTATAAATTTGACCGAAATGCTACCTATTTAATTACGTAACTATACATGTGATACACTTGATGGTGCATATAAGAGAAATGAGTCAGTTCATTATCATTCGTTTTGAAACACGGTTGAAAACTGTGAAACTTTTCGGAGAAGTATTTTAATAATGGATGTATAAATTGTTAAAATCTCGAAGAGGAAATCGTGTGTTTTGTATAAAGGTTATAGTTTTCACATGAAAAAGAAAAATAAGGATGGTTCAGTTTTTTTGGAAATGCATGAACGAAAATACCGAAAAACGTCGAGGCAACATCATCTTGGAGAGCGAGACAATAAATATAGAGAAACCAACCGTGTGTGTAGGACGTGTTGCAGCGACAGATGAGGCGAAGTAGTGTGTGTTCAATGCTAGAAAAAGAGCTAGGGACGACGATGATTATTTACGGATGGTAAAAATTTATCAGGAAAACCTTGAAAAATTATTTAATCAACGACTGGATTTTGTGACATATACGCCTAAATTCTTCCTTCTGATGTGAAAAGCAGTTTAAACGATTCCTGAAGAAATTATAACTATGACAGACAAAACGAAATTTCTAGTTATCGACAAGATCACTCATTTGAGGACAGAATATTGGTGTTTGCCAGTAAGAAAGCTACGGAAATTCTAACAGTATTTATGGAAGTATATACAGTAAGCAATTCAGTAATATATTATTCAAGATAGTTTAATTTCGTTGCACTGTAAATTAAAAATTACATTACAAGAGATCGCAAATCAGTCGATTGGATTTAATGAGGTAGGTTTAAATTAAACGATTGAGTGCAAACCGGCCTAATTTGGAGAAATATACTCCCCAAAAGAAAGCTCCCGGAAAATTAAAACTTATAATTTCCGGCAAACTCTCTGCTAATTAGTTTGCGGAAATGAAAAAATATGAAAATACAGTTTCCAACTGTAAGAGAGACAAATAAAACGTTTAACTGCATTCGACAAATATCTGGTTTCCGCCGATTTAATTTAAATTTTAATTAAAATTAATGTAGTCCAAGCAATTTCAAGCTGTCCTTTGCAGTAATATTAATCAGCACATATACACGCCGAGTTGGGCTTAAACCACCGTACGTAAACTGTGCATATGAAATTTGTTTTAATGCAAAAATGTTCATACAAAACATGTGTCCGAAAATGCTTTTAGTAGACTTCGACAACAATTAAGAGTTTGTTAGTGTCGAAGATATTGTGTTTGTACTGGGGCGGCAATACGGGCGCTGTGTTAACGGAGTACGCCCGCAGTTTTCCGCTAAGGAAATTGTACGATGGATCAGTATTTTCCAATACTTTTTAACGTTTAAGAGCAAAAGGATCAACTTTATTGCAATTGCGAGCAGACGGTATTTTCGCACCCTCTCAAAATGATTGAAGGATACAAAATAGCTTACAGCATATTGATGAAATGCCTTCCAGTAGCACATAGACAGTTGAGAATTTGCTGCGTGAAGACTTGCTACGAAGAAGAGGACTTTCAGAGTGGATTTTGAGGAAAATCAGAAATGACGCTTTTTACTTTTGGAGGGTGATTTGGACTGCCGAGTAAACTTTGATCAACATAACAGTCACATTTGGAGGCACGAAAATCCTCATGCTATATAAAAATTAAGGATTTTCAACATCAATTTTCGTTCAACGTTTGGATGGGATTATGCGACGACTTATTCATTGGTCTGTTTACACAGCTAAATTGTTCAGTTTCTTTTCGTCTCTTGGAAAGCAGTCTTACATGTAACCGGTCAATTGAAAAGTCCCCGGCCTAAAATAGTAAAACACATTTTTTTTGCAAAATTCGTTTTTTTTATTCAACATAATTCCCTTCAAGGGTGATACACTGATTATAGCGATCCTCCAACTTTTCGATACCATTTTTGTAGTACGATTTGTCCTTTGCTTCAAAATAGGCCTCAGTTTCGGC
>NW_020438992.1:674298-702092 GCF_000699045.2 Agrilus planipennis | reverse complement strand
GGGGGGATTATACTTTAGCAACGCGGTTCAGATTGTTTTGATTGAAAACGTAAATTTTAATTTTTATGAAAAATTCATTTTAATGATTATAAAACATCCAGTTTGTTGTGAGGGCCTTTAGGATAACACCATGGTAGAATAAACGGGAGAGTTAAAAGTGGCTGAAACCATATGATGGATATCAAACAGTTCAAGAATTTCTTAAAAAATGTAGGCGACTCAGTTTGCTCGTTTTAAGGCAACTGAATGTACAGTTATTGCACTTTATCGTAGCATATGCACTTATTATCTTAGCATACTTGTATTAAAAAAATGCTGGATAGTAAACGAAGATACGAGGATTATTTACCGTTCTGTGTAGGTTTTCAAGTTTTTCGAGCTGGTGTGCATCAGAGGTTCTTCTTTCTATCAGCCGCTTTGGTGAGGTGACCGCTGTGCTGGTTAAAATGGAATCAACACACTAGAGGCGTGATAACCGCTCCTGTGCTGGTAATATAAGTGTCATTTACGTAGATAATTGAATATGGAGTTCATCGAGACCGCTGCAACTGCCTTGTTTTCGAAAATATAGTAAGAAGAAAACAAAGGTTCATGCATTACCTAGCTAATGATTATGAAAGGATGAATTTCACAAATTATACGGTGATCTATGTAAACATCCCAATAAATAGATTAATTATTAACCCTTCATTGCGAAAATTAATTACTATCCATTTCCACGACGCGTATTTCGTCAAGCGATTGAGAGGTATTTTTCACGCTCATGTAGGCTATATTATATACCATTCGTTCCATATGAAGAAGCGGTAACCGCACTGCTTGCATAAATAGAATATGTTGCGTTTTTTAAAATTATAAAATTTTCAACATTATTTTCACAGAATTCCAATAGTGACGACGAAGAGACTAGACAGCACGTTATTGTCGAACTCCCTAAACGTGGTACAAAATCCACAAAATGAGTGGATATTGTTCAAAAAAGTGGATGGGGTTTAATAATACAACTAAAAAAAATGATGACCAAATTCATTCCCAAATCCATCAAAACCGAAGATTTTATGTTTGTATAAGATTTAATAAAAACCTAAGCGAAACCACCTGAATTCGAATTCAATTGTTATGAGGAAGGCGAAAAAGGTGAGAGTATATTTAATATATGTATTTATAGTGTATAATTTGTAAAAAAACAAACTTAAATTAAAATTAGGTATTGTACTGATATTTTTATTGAAGTACAATTTTACCATTAAGAAACTAGAACGATTAAACAACAACGATCAGGCGCAACTGATTCTAATTGCGATTCATCTGAAAGAAGCACTAAATTGGAAACGAGATTAAAAGACAGAAATATCTACACCTGATCACGAGAATGTAATATTACACTTATTCAACAACGCTGTTTAGACTTTTAAAAAGAGCTATCTACTAGCTTTTTGTTTTTTTTTTTTATAGAATGAAGTACGTAAAATGGTGTTACAAAAAAAAAAGGAAAATACTCAACCAAAAAGATTGGGTAATATACAAATAATCACATAAATATATGATAAAAAGAAAAACATTATGGATTAATAATTATTTTATATTTTGCTTTGTAGATTCGTCGCTTGAAAATAATGCGGGGAAGATAAATTCAGTACTCGTTAGCCTTTCGGTACAAGATACAACAGCAGGGTAAAGATTTATGTGTCATGTCATGTACTTATTATTTATTTCAAAATCATTTTTCTGTTTCTAACAATAGTTGCAGTTGCTGCCACGAAAGTAAATATAATTCATTAAATACTTACTTTTAATAAATTATGTCTAATTATGATTAAAAAAACCTATAACCTCGTCCTTTAGAGTAGTTTGATAAAAATATATTTATAATGAGTTTTAGGCAGTGAGATACTACATATAACATCGAAGAACTGTCAGAAAACTAAAATCGTTATTGAATCAATTTTTACGATAAAAATTGAAATAAAATCAAAGCGGCGAAAAAGGAAATAAAATTAACTCTTCAGAAAATAATGTACAATGCTATTAAAAAACTGGTTGGAATAGATAAAACAATCACTAATGTTTTAAAACTAATATATCGACAAATTATAGCGGAGTTGTACGGAAAGAGGTGAAAAATAAAATCCTGATTTATCGAAATGGTGATACGTATGTAAAACAGATATTTTACTTTGTTTTTATTTAAAAGTAAGTCCAGCTCTATTACAAGTTCTCGAGAAAAACAAATTGTAAACATTTTTTATCATAAGCATCATTTATATTTGCACGGTTTACTTGTTATTTTATAAAATGTTCATAATAGTTGAAAAATTTACGTCTATGGCATGCAGACTTCGATAGCCATTAGGGATGTCCTAGAAAATTTAAAATATTGAGATGGAAAGAGAAAATTCCCTGAATGAAAACATGTTTTTATACATTTAGTGCGACGTATGTATACAGGGTGAGTTAGGAATCCTGGTTTGCATATTTATCTTTGTTATTCGAAATGTTACAGGGTAGGTTAAATGGAGAAAAGTTGCGTAATTTTATGGCTTTCAATATTCTCTTTAAATATTTAGGATATCTTCCGTAGCTCTCGAAATATCGTTAAAAAACTGAAAAAAGTTGCATTTCCTATTTTCCCTAATAACTGTTTTGTTTTTACAGGTTGTATTTTGAAAGTTTACTATTCTGCATTATTTCATGTGTTCTTTAAGATGGCAATGTCAAAAAAACACCGAGGCCTACTAGATGCACAAATATCCATAACCATTTTTTGATTTACTTATAGACGTCATGCTGGATTTTCATTAAGTCGAAAATAATGAAAAACTTTGTATTCAACCATGTATGACTCTGAAATAAGGTTGCTTATTGTAGAGGTAATTTTGCAATTTTTTATGAACTGCCTTTTCTAATTCCTGAACTGTGTTGTGTACACCCCTGTATCTTGTCTTTCAAATATCCCCACAGGAAGAAATCCAGGGGTGCAAGGTCAGATTATCTCGCTGGCCACAATACGGGACCGCTGTTGCCTACCCATCTCCCACGAAAATTTTGGCTCAAATAAAATCTTACAACTTGAGTGTTGTGAGAAGAAGCACCAAATCTTCATTAATTATGCTATTGGTAACGCATCGAGTGCATCTTCAATAACGTTTTGGAGCAAGTTTAAATACCTCTACACGTTTAAATTTTTATGATAAATGATTGGACCAAGTATTTCATTACCTATCAAACCACACCACACATTCAACACAAATTTAATTTACAGTAGGCCTTTATGAAGAGGGTGAGAATTCTCCTGACGCTAAAGTAATTGTGCCAATTTAAGATTCCACAATTTCTGAATCTGAACTCTTCCGACCAAAGAATTGACCGTGGGTAATTTATGTCCATTGGTTTATTTAAAAACCACCCACTAAATTCGGATCAGCGATTTGGATCTTGCTGATGATGAAGGTTTTGACCAATTCTCACGTGGTATGGTTTATACTTATATTTATGCAACGCCCGAATTACTCTTCTTTGACAGATACCAGAAAGTTGAGAAAGACGCCGCGATGATGCTCGATCGTTTACTGGTAAAGATATATCATATCGTTCGTCGGCACTGTTGGGTTTAATGTGTGATGTGGTTTGATAGATAATGAAATACTTGGTTCAATTATTTATTATCAAAATTTAAAGGGGTAAAGGTATTTAAACTTGCTTCAAAATGACATTGAAGATGCACTCGATGTGTTACCAATAGTACAATTTAGGAAGATTTGTTTTCAACAAGATGGTGCTCTTGGGCCAGATTTCCTAGGAGATGGATAAGCAACAGCGGTCCTGTATTTGAAAGGCACAACACAATTCGGGAATTGAAAGAGACCGGTCGTGAAAAACTTGCAGCATTACCACGGAGGTAAAGTAGGAGTGAAATTGATAGTGTTGTTAAACGCTGCAATAAACGTTTGCAGAAGTATGTAATGGATATATCGATTTCTAAATTTTTTACTGGAAGAAATGTTAATGCTCATAATTCCGAAACCATAAATATTTAATCTATGGCAACTTCATTCTTTTACAAGGAATTTTTAAGTTCAATTTGTTTGATGGAAAAATTGAATCGGAACCTTGAGCCATACATGGTTGAATTCAGAATTTTTCGCTCTTTTCGGCTTAATGAAAATCCGATGCGACGTCCATAAGAAAATCAAATGGTGGCTATGGAAATTTGGGCATCTAGCAGACATCGAATTTTTTTGAGACTGCCCTCGTAAAGAGCACAAGAAATAATGCAGGACGGTAAGCTTTCACGATATAACCTTCAAAGACAGTTAGAGGCCCTCCTGAAAAAAGCACTAAATTGTCGTCGGGCAGCGACCATAATCGGGTTCGCCAAACCAAGCCCGACTTTTATTTGAATTAACGGCCCGATCTGGAGCCCGATTTAAATTTATTTCAGGGTATGTAAGTTAATATCTAACGTGTGCAACAGTATACGAAAGATAATCACTTTTCCTAGTTACCCATGTTCACAAAAGGTTCAAAAACTCAGCTGAATTTTTTACGTCAACCGCTTACCCAGTTGACCTAGTTCGCTAAAATTACCTTGTACGCCAGCTGTATGTATTCAGCAACCATGCATGTAATCATTTCCTTAAAAAAAAACATTAAGTCACCAACAACCTATATATTGCAGTTATAATAATAATAATAGTTCGCAGTTGGCACTTTTTTAATTATTGCGTTTGCTAATTGTAAGCATAACAATAATAATTTCTTTCATATATAAAATTATGCACTCAATTGAAAAACTTAAAAATGTGTTAGTTTTATTAGGATAAGGATTCTATACTATAGAATTTATAAAGAAATAAGAAAAAGAAACTGTTTCATACACGCTATTCGCTTTTGCCTGACTCGCTAACATTAATTTATTGATTCGCCAACTCTTGAAGAATGTATTCTAATTGGTAATTACCTGAAAAGAATAACAGATAAGTACTTTACAATGAAGGGCGCATAAAGACATTCGGAACTTCAGAAAAGAGGCGAACTTTATTCAAATTTGATAGTTTATTTGCGTATTTTTTCTTGTCGAAATCACGTGGTAAGTATAATTTTTGCTTTATTATGTCATAGTGTCCTTTTTTAATTAAAAGTGGGATTTTCGGAAACTAAGCGTAGAAAGTCCCTTGCTTCTTTTATTTTCGGGTTATCACTGCTTTTTCTATAAATAAAAAAACCAAAACCGTATATAGAATTCGCTAGCGGTATGGTGCAATTCCGCTCCGCGGTTAAACAGTGACACCGACAATACTTTTCCATCTCAATAATTGTATATTATAGAAGCATCGGCAGATGTGCATCTTTGTTGACTCCGTAAAATGAGAAACTTTCGTAGTAGTGTCAACTTTTTTAGACGAATATGCTTAGGTTACAGTAGGAAAAAACAATACGAACGAAATGAGTGTTGTCGTAGTCATCTCCGTCTCTTTTTTTAATACAGCAAGGAAATGGAGATTTTATATTAATGTAAAAATTCATTTTAAATTTTTTACGCACTATGAATTACCTCGAAGTTAATGAGAGAAAACTTGTTGCTGTTTTCACATCGTCGCCGGAAATCGAGCCCTGGGACCTTTGGCTTTACGCACCAAAGCTCTGACCACTAAGCTACGAGAGATGACAACAGTAAAAACGATAAACCGTACTAGGTCACAGATCTGTCGAACTAATCTAATTATATTAATACTATATATTTAATAGTGGTCAATATAAAATATTAATGTGAAAATTCGTTTTCAATTTTTTTATCCACTATAAACTACCTCAAATTAATAAAGGAAAATTTGTTGCTGTTGAAAATGAATTCATATTTGATATTAACCACTATTAAATGTTAAACTGTTTCATGTATATATATATTATTGAGTATTTATTTTACATCGCGATCTCTACAACCGAACATAACGCTTATATAACACGCTAGACATGTATTTCTTCGGGACGGATCATAGCATCGATTTTAATTACAGCTTAACATTCGGGGTGGAATTGTAGTCCACCTACACGCTAACAGAAAATATGTTGGCAGTTGACAGTCTACTACAGACGATACAAATAAAGTGAGTAAAGTGGGAACGAAAGCTGATTGTAGATTGCCAATTCCTCAATAAAAATTAGCATTTAACACATGGTTTTTAAGTAAATGGTCCAATATATTAATTGTTATTCATATACCTATTTTGTACACATACATAGCTACCATAATAGTTCGCGAAACGGGAATAATAAAATAATTAAATAAGGGCGGTTGGGGTAACACGAGACCAACACCAAGACTGTCTTGTCTTGGCCTTGGCCTTGCTGATATAGTCTTGGTCTTGACCTTAGTCTTGCGTGTTTTCTTGTTTTTGTTCATTTAATCTGATACTTACGATTTTTTAATAATTATTTCTAAGCACAATTTTTGTTTATTTACCGACACAATAATTAACTTAAATGCTGGAATTTTCTGTCATATATGCGAACTTGTCACAACTTTTAAAGAAAATAGTATCGATAGTTATGAGATTTATGAAAACTCGAGAACTTCCTCCAATGCATAAATTGTCCTACAAGGTACCTGAAAGAAGTAAAAAATATCGAAAAAAAAAACTACTTTGTCTTTATATTTCATCCATGTGCTATTCAGACACAGAAATAAAGAACACTTACACTGACGACATTTTTGTATATCTCTTTTTCAAACAATGGTAAAGTATCTTTTTTCTATATTTTCGTTAAAATTAAGTAAAGCAAACAGAAAATGTCAGATAGGTACCTACTAAAAATGTTTTGTTCCAACAAAAGAATATATTACAGTTGTTTCAAATAATTTAACTCATAAATCCACCGGAACTAAAGACTTTTCGATTAGTCTTGCATATTTGCTCCTTTCGTTCGGTCTTAGTTTCAGTCAATGTCTTTATACTAGCAAAACCAAGACTACAAGACCAACAAGATCAATTTTGTTCATCACTAGAATTGGCGAAATCAGCTAACAAAACATTTTAATATATTTCAAGGAACCAGTAGATAATGTAATAAAATACACAACAATAGAAACCTTGGTTGTAAGAAAGGATCACAAGGAGTATAAATAATTAAAAGCAAAAATTTCAAAATTGAGTGAATAGACTTACTAATTGTTATTCTATAAAATGATTGAATTGCTGTTAAATTAACAAGTGCTTAAAATAGTGTTGTCTGCCTATTCAACTACTTCTACACTAGGTGCCATTCCACTCCATAAGCAAATTCGTCGAAGAACGGATGGGTGAGTAATATAAAACGTACTCATTAAAATCTTTAGTAACAAATGCAATAAATAAATTAACTTTTATGACTAATTTTTTGAGTATCTACCTATACATATTTTGTTGTAGTGTGGCTAAAAAATTGTAAGCCAATGGTTTCTAAAACATCTGGGGTACCTTTGTATTATAAAATGGTGGTATTACAAAGGGTAACTTCTGAAGAAGTCTTAAGTGGCGAAACAACTGTCGGGTTTAAGAATTATATTTTCCATTGAGTGAAAGTAGAATCAATTAGTTCACTAGATCTATATTGTTATTGCACTTATTTCAGATTCATGTTAAAACCACGATCGTTGATTTTGAAAATATACACTTGAGTTACCATTTAGTTTTATCAATTTCTTTTTATATACATAAGACTGTAAATTTCAGAAAAAATGTCAAAATATTACCATAAAACTATGGGTTATATAGACAACTTTTAGAAACTACTTCTATAATTTATCTAAAAATAAATTTGAATATAGGAAAATTACAATATTTGGCTATCCTAAAATCCAAGTTACACGCCTTTTATGTCATTATTTTAATATTCGATTATTTTTTATACCTTCATTTATTATTATATATTAAAGACTGATAAATAACAGAGTTACTACCTTCTGAAACTGTAGGTCCCAACGTATGCAACAACTTCCGCCTAGGTAACATACACACACGCACACATAGTGAACTTTTTCGAATGGATACGGTATATATTATACACAAGTACAACTAGTATCAAGTTAAGCCAACGAAAACCTGCAATACACTGGCTACGTTCGTAAATTCTCACTAGCTATTATACCTATTTTATCCAGAGTACAATTGTTAACTATTGAGGGGTAAGCAAAACGAATTTCTATTCAAAGAAATTCTATGCGACCCTCCGATTTTGTATGAACAATACGAAGGCAGGTAGCCATCCAAGCTCAGAATTATTGAAACCTCCCCCACGTTTATTTTCCTCTACACAACGTTTTCAAAATCTTCACAAACATGCGGACTTTTTATTGCAGGATGTGCAAGTAAAAAGTGATCGCTTCGAATTAGAGATAATTTACGGTGCCTTCAATAATGCAACCATTTTGACTCGCAATAAAATCAGGGTCTTGCCTTCTCAGAAACAGATTAGATATGTCCTCGCTGTGTATAGCGTTTTATTAGGGTTTTAATTGTGTACCGTGCAACAGGTCGCAAACTTGTACACATACACATAATACAGGTGGAAACTATATTGCCCACGATCCGAGAAAGTTACCGTGTACAGATAGGGTAAAATACCCATCCAGTATTCAGCCTTTTAACACAAGCCTGACATAATGGAAAAAAGTTTTACACACAAAAACTGCCAAAAGAAAAAATTTTGCCGAGTACACCCACAATAGATAAAATTAACGTATCCGGCGTAACACAATTTAAGATAAGAAGGATAGAAATTAAATCGTTTGGTACTTGAAACCAACTGCACTAGTAACTTTTTAAAAAATTGATAATTGTACTGCTCAGAGTGTTTCCTTTGTATACGCCTAAAAGTTTCTACTTATAGTCAATCAGCGAGGTTTGCAAAGTGTTCAGAGACCGTTCTGCGTTTTGCAGGCCATAAAATTCCTGCATACAATTTTTAGAATGTTTGCAAATTTACAAGGCGGTATGGTGTTTATTTGGTAGTAGACCCTTAAATGCATCGGTACAATGTTTAAATTATAGTGTAATTATAATGTTTATGAGCCTAACGGTTAAAAGTACCGTTTGTTGATTTCTTGATGTGCCGATCTTTTCTCAGATTGTAAACTTCCCTCTTTCCAAAATTTAAGTTGAAAGCCCGCCTTCTAAATTTGCACCAAATTGTTTTGAAAGGGTTAATCACCAATGGTAGTTCTAGCCACACCCTTGGTGTTTTCCTCCTAGTTTAAGTTAGATATAAGATGTGACCAAGGACTTAAAAAGAAGCACTTGAACTAAGTCAGCACAAAAACGCAACGAGCACTTGTACAATCATAATGAATCTTTAGTTGGAGATACTCTGTAAATATTTGTAAATACATAATTAAGTCGACTTCGCTGCGAGTGCTATTTTTTTCTACCTTCCACCAAAGAATTAAACAACACGCCTTATTAATTTAACGCGTGTGCTGATATTCCACTTACAATAGTAAGTTCCCGAATATCTGCCTGTGAAATTTAACATGGTCCTTCGAGCCGGATCCTGAGTTCCGGAAAAATGTGCAAGTTAGTGTGATGTGGTTCACAAGTTAAAGTGAACAATAAGCGTATTAAGTTGAGTTGAAACTAGTGTGATGTTCACATGTGAAAGTGAACAATAAGTTTCTAAACATTTGTGAGTTATTGTGATAACTAATTACATATACGTTCGGAAGGTAGTGTGTAGCAGCGAAGTATCACGGTGAAATTAATACAATCAATCAATTCTGTGAAGTGCAAGCATCAAGTGGCCCCGTGTTCTGAAGGAGAGGAAATCGTCGTGAGGGAAGCGTCGCAGAGAGAAGAGTTCGAGAGAAGAAGAAATCGCCTTGAGGGAAGAAATCGTAGTGTTATTGAGTTCTGGAGGAGAGGTTATTTCATCCCTGAAGGAAGACGCAGAGTTCATAGTAAGTGGTAGAGTATCTCCTATATTTCCTCACCTAAACTATTTCAGTCGTTCTAAGTGTTAGTGTATTCTTAGCGCATAAAAATGGCCACTGCTAATGTTGACGTAGGTGAATTAATAAAAAAGCGAACTGTCCTCAAAGCAAAATTAACGAAATTCAATAACTTCATTAATACGGAAGAAAATAAAAGTAATTTAATAGAAATAAGAAACCGTTTAAGTACAATTGAGGGTATATTAGAACAATTTGAAGAACTTCAAATCAAAATTAATATAGATGAAATAGACGGCATTGAATTTANAAGAAAACTACGAGATGCGATCTCAATACAGGTCGTTATATTGTATGTCTACCTTTCAATGATAAAATTAATCTCTTAGGTGAGTCGCGAAAACTTGTGGAGAGACAGTTTCTCTCGCTAGATAGGAAATTTGCAAGAAATTCAAATTTAAAAACTGGGTTCGTTCAAAACATGCGTGAGGCTATTCAGTCAGGGCATATAACTAACAAGGTTGCCGATATTCTTTCACGTGGTCAGTTACCGTTCCATGTTTTAGAAAACCATTTGAGGAAAACAGGTCCAAATTGTCTGACGCAAGATCGATCGCAATGGTCAAATGATCTAATGCAAATAGGCCCATTAAATGAATTAAAGCCGTTCAAAATCCTAACCTTAGTCAGGGCCCCCAACCAGTTCTTAACAAAATTTTCTTTAATAGGCACCATAAAAGGAGTTATGACATATGTGTTAAGGTTCATCCATAATATTTCAAAAGGCAAGTCAAACTCAAGTGGAAATTTAAGTATAAACGAGCTGAGTAATGCGTTAAAAATAATTTTAAAGTTAGGTTATTGTGGACCATTTTATGTTAAAGAAAAGAAATATCGAAATCGTGGGAAAGTTAAGGTTTACGTTTGCATATTTGTTTGTTTTGCGATTAAGGCAATTCATGTTGAGCTAATAAGTGATGAACGGGAAATTCAGTGGCATTTTTCTCCTCCGAATTCGCTGCACTTTGGCGGCTTATGGGAAGCTGGGGTTAAGTCGTTGAAGGGTCATTTCTATAAAACGGTAGGGAATCAGTTATTAGAGTTATCAACATATACGACTGAAATAGAGTCCATACTCAATTCTAGACCTATCACCCCTTTGTCCGATGATCCCAATGATTTCCGTGCCCTTATACCTGCCCACTTCGTCATAGGAGATAGCTTTTCCAGCTTACCTGATGTACAAATTACACATTTACCGGTGAATCGCCTCTCTACATGGGAACACAACCAGTTCCTTAAACAACACTTTTGGAAGAGGAGACACAAAGAATATCTTAATCAACTAGTAATCAGAACCAAGTGGCAGCAAAGGAGTGCGGCAAATATAAAAATTGGGTTATTAGTGATATTAAAGGAAGACAATGTACCTTCTTTGCAGTGGCCGCTTGGCAAAATTTTAAATGTTTTCCCCGGGGACGATATGATCGTTCGTGTTGTTTCAGTGAAAACTAAGTCAGGTGTCTATAAACGTAGTGTCACACGTGTAGTGCCTTTACCGATAGAATAGTTAATTGTAAGATTGTGTAAATGAACAATGCTAAACACTCAGTTGTTCAACCTATGTTATAAGTTAGACGGTTAAGTTAAAATTTGATAACCTGTTATAGTTGTAATTTAAATTCGTAATGTTTCTGTTTCTGATGTTAAAATTCGTAGTTTGTAGTTATATGTTCATGTTCGCATGTGTATTTTTAAATCGCGGTGTTTGGTAGTTAGTGTTGAATTCATTGTTGTAGCTTCTACTGTGCTGTATTGAAAATCATTTACATTTCAATTATTATTGAACGGGACCGTTCAAGGCGGGCGGTATGTTCAGAGACCGTTCTTCGTTTTGCAGGCCATAAAATTCCTGCATACAATTTTTAGAATGTTTGCAAATTTACAAGGCGGTATGGTGTTTATTTGGTAGTAGACCCTTAGATGCATCGGTACAATGTTTAAATTGGTTTATAGAGGTAACGGTTGAAGAAGGATCCTTTACGATTCCAATTTAGTTTCAAGTTTATTATGGGGTGTTTTTTTATGAGCCTAACGGTTAAAAGTACCGTTTGTTGATTTCTTGATGTGCCGATCTTTTCTCAGATTGTAAACTTCCCTCTTTCCAAAATTTAAGTTGAAAGCCCGCCTTCTAAATTTGCACCAAATTGTTTTGAAAGGGTTAATCACCAATGGTAGTTCTAGCCACACCCTTGGTGTTTTCCTCCTAGTTTAAGTTAGATATAAGATGTGACCAAGGACTTAAAAAGAAGCACTTGAACTAAGTCAGCACAAAACGCAACGAGCACTTGTACAATCATAATGAATCTTTAGTTGGAGATACTCTGTAAATATTTGTAAATACATAATTAAGTCGACTTCGCTGCGAGTGCTATTTTTTTCTACCTTCCACCAAAGAATTAAACAACACGCCTTATTAATTTAACGCGTGTGCTGATATTCCACTTACAATAGTAAGTTCCCGAATATCTGCCTGTGAAATTTAACACAAAGTATAGAAGAATATCGCGAATTTATGCAATAACGACAATGTCACGTAGAAATATTAAAAAATTAATGCTACATGAGAATCCTGCTTAAATTTCATTTCGTGAATATGTCACTGAAATGAAACAGAAGATGTCGAGTCTTTACTATTTATATGGATCGGAACAATGGTGGTGAATTTATTTGTTTACATTGCAGGTTATGAGAGACCATCCTGACAAGTATTTCCGAAAGTCACTGTCAACGTTTAATCATACTTTGCATACTGGAGCCATCGAACACCATGGGCACCTGTGTTTGTTCAGATAGCGGACCATAGCTAAATCTATGATGATTATAGCGAAGCGTCAAGGTTAGCGGTGAGTTCAGCGGCGAGGATGGATGTGTGGTTATAGTTAAGTGGTAAGTATAAAGAAAAAGGACAAATTTATGTATAGGTATATCTCATTTAGCGAATATGTTGGCGAGGAGAAATAGATCGGGAGCCCTATTAATGCGTATCGGAACGAAGGTAGTAAATTTATTCAATTGTATTGAAAGCCAAGGGACTATCATGACAAGTTTCGACAATAATGACAAATGTCACTGTCAATGCCTGAAGATATACATATTTTTTGCATATCGAAAGTCATCGAATGCTATGGTCACATCTATCTGACAATGAAACAAATATTTTTGTTTCTCTCTATAACACTGTTATACACCGCCTTCCTCTCCGCTCCACTGTAAACATTTCTATCTCAACACATCTGCTTGTTCAGATAGCAGATCATCGCTAAGAGTGCGATTATATTGGAGCGGTGCGGTTTACATAGCGATAGCCTGCTGTCTGAACTAACACACTTGTTGAGATGGAAGTGCTTATTATGGAACACAGAGGATATCGGTGAGGAAGACGATGACATAACAGCAGTATAGAGAAAAACAAAAATGTTTGTTTCAGATAGAAGTGACCAGAGCGTTAGATGGCTTTCGGTATGTAAATTATAATTAAACTTTAACACTGACATTCAGAAATACTGTCAGGATAATTAGTTTGCGATACAAACGAATAAATTTACTACCACTGTTCCGAAGACTTCCCCATCTTTTATTTCTCTTAGCTGCCACATTTACTAATAGTCCAGTCAAAATAGACATTTGACTTAGCCAAAATTCGCATAGAGCTGAAAATTGCCAGAGACGTTAAATACGTCATTATTAAAAAAATGTCAAAAGTCCTCTTCGATCGTATTTCTGCAAAAAATTTTATTCAAGGTCAAAAGTGCAAAATTAAGGTTTTTCCATTTTTCTCGAAAACGGTAAGTTTTATTGTAAAAATCGTAGAACATTCAATTCTCTACAAAAATGGTCCAGTCACTTTTTCACTTACGACTCACCATTCGTGAGATATCGCGGTGTTAAACATTACAAAATTCATATTTTACATAATATGCACACATTTCTGCACCACCTATGAGGTAATGTACTTGGCGCATTTTAACTGGTTGCGATACTACATCAGAAATTTTTAAAAGAGGTAAAATAGCAGTATTTAAATTGTTCGAAAAACGATTTAATTGATTGCGCAGAAGTATTTACATAGATTGACTCTTCTCCACACGACATCGTCTACAAATGGAATTCGTTTTCTTCTTGCAATGTATGGTGCTCCAAAAACAATTGATTCCGTAGGCAAATATAGATATTTGATGTTTGTAAAATCAGCATGGAACAATAAAACAGTACAGTTGTCTTGTCTGCCTCCAACACGCAATGAGTTGGACCCAGAAGGATGGGGTTGGAAATCAACAGATAATTATTCGGAGCCAATTCAAACACTACTCCCGTCTGCTCCAGAAAAACTGCTCAATACAATTTTTTGTAAATGCAAGACGAATTGTAGTAAGAATTGTTACTGTCAAAAAGTGGGATTATTTTGTTCGCCAGTATGCATCAATTGTCAGGGTTAGACAAGCTCCAATATTGAAACAAATACAACAAATGAAAATATTTATGATATTAATGAAGAGACAATTGATGCACCCCTTTTCTTAGAACAACGAACAGAAATTCTGCAAGAAGAATGTGAAGGCGAAGAAATAATTGTCGAAGTAGAATTAGACAATTATCTAATATAACATTTAGAAGAAAACCACCTATTCCACTTTTATCATTAGCAATATTACCATTTTTTCAATCAATAGGATACGATCTGATCAAACTTAATGACAATAGATCGTGGAGTTAAAAAAAATGCGCCCAGTACATTACCTCATAGGTGGCGCAGAAATGAAATGTATGTGTATTATGTAAAATATGAATTTTCTAATGATTAAAACCGCGATATCTCACGAATGCTGAGTCGTAAGTGAAAAAGTGACTGGACCATTTTTGTAGAGAATTGTATGATCTACAACTTTTGTCTGACCTATTTTCACTTACCGTATACGAGAAAAATGGAAAAAACCTTAATTTTGCACTTTTGACATTTTATTTATAATAATGTATTTAACGTTTCTGCCAATTTTCAGCTCTATGCGAATTTTGGCTAAGTTATGACTTATTTTTGTCTATTTTGACTGGATTATAAATGAAATCAAGCAGCATTCGTCTTCGAACCTTTTTACGTGACATTCTGGAACTGAAACGACATTATTAGTTCGTAGTTTTTCTATACTAATTACTTTATTACTATAACCACTCGTCTGCGTCGTGTCTTCATTTCTATCAGTATAATAGCAGATCAATGATCTACCGTTATACTAACAATAAAGTTAATTTAAGAAATTTACGATTTTAGGGAACTTATTATAAACATGCGGTGTAATAAGTAATTTCTGAATCATGGAGGATCGAAGGTAGTTCTAAAAGGATTCGTTCCATACCAACTACCGCTGTTGACCTTTTCACAACTTTGCTGCCGCATGTCTTCTCTACATTGATTTCTCAATAACTTTATATCGTTCATAAAGTTAACATTATTAAACAGCACAATGTTAACACGAAAAATGTTTTTGGTTAGGAATTTATCAAAAATACTAGACGCGGAGCGCGATTTCCATCTTATCAGCGCGTCATAAGTATTCTCGGTAAAATACCGACTAAACAGAAGAAACTCCTAAAAGGAAAGTTTATACAATACCTAAATAGAAGCAACGCCCTCTAATGGGTATTTGCTGCTACTGAAATATTTCAAGCGGTAGACAAGGCTTTATCAGTGTATTTCAACTTGTCTACCTGAATCGATGATGCAGCTTAGGTACATACGTGATAGGAATGTTTAAATTCATGTTCACAAATTTATGTAAACTAGCAGATGTGGACAGCGATTTCGATCTTATTAGTTCTCAACAACGCACTATACGACAGTCTCGATAAATTACTTAGCAAACAGAGGAAACTCCTTAAAATGTCCCGTCTGACGTAAAAGGCGTACCATTTCGTTCGATACTGCTGTACTTTTTTTAAATTCACGGTATTGTTTAAAAATGATAAAATTCGATTATATGCGCAGATAAGATGATCATTTCAAAACTAATTTCAAATTATAGAACTATACGAAGTGGCTATTGAAATAAGTTTATCTTTTATATCACTTTTTATTCTCAAATTAAAGTGGAAACAATTCCTGCTTACATACAACTAAAAATTTTATGTAATTCTTTTTATTCAGTTCATTTAAAAAAATAACATTACAGATGAACTAATAATAGAGATCAAAAGATAACGAAAAGTTAATGAAAAAGAAAGTTGTTTTAAAATTTCTACAGAAATGTATTTGTCATATTTTAAAAATAGCCCGTTTTAAAAATTTTGCACACCTAAAAATAAAATCAAAACTATGAAATATTATTGTTTATTATATATCTAAATAAGTAAATAATGATATAAAATAATTATTAGTATCGCAGTTTGATAATATGTGCATCTTCTTTTCTGGTGACGTTAAATAAGTATACTTGAAGGACAATGCATCTTTATATTATGCATATTGCACTTAAAAGTTACCTTGAATAGTAAAAGCTAGCAATTGTATGCGGTGACCCCGCTTCCATTTTAGAAGTTATAGATACATAATCTAATTTGTATTTTGCGGACATCGCACGTAATAACCAAAATCAATGTACATACATGCATGTATGTTACAATCTAAGTGGGAACTTGGATAGTTTAGAGTTTAAATGTACAGTTCTAACTAGAGATGGGATAGGCACCCAATTTCTATACATTTTTTTTATTCGATAGGTACCAATAAACGATGCCCGCTACTCAACAATGCCAGGTAATTCAATCAGAACGAAAAACGAAAAGGAAAAAATAGCATTAGTAATAATACGTATGGTGCTATAAGACAACAAAATCACAAATTTTAATTATTAAAAATTGCAAAGAAACAACATTATTAAACGAAATCTTATAAATAGTACATCCACAAATTTTAAATAATGCATTACAATATACGTACTCCATTTATTGAAATACAATTGTGTTTGTTCATCATCAAAATGCAAACGACAATTTTGTGTAATGGATGAAGGCGCAGCTGCTGCTGGTGACTTGGGCGAGTACCCTGTAGGGGTTATCGGGCACCATGCAAAGCATTTTTAGTTCTAACATAATATAGTACTACATTAGCCATCACATGGAACAGGTGTGCAAATACTGACAACAAGCAGAGTAAAAAATTGAAATAGTAGTAGCTAGTGTTCTGTCGAATCGCGATTTCGATCTTATTGGGCCTTCTCAGTACATTGCTAAACATGAATATGATATATGAATTCCACAAAATGAAACATCTGACAGACAGACAGATTTGATCCAACTTACCCCATTCCAGGTTTTCATTTCCGAATCTATTGACTAACCTAACTCAACCAGTACGAACCTGCTTTTTATTGCGCTTAATTTTTAATTACAAATTACTTCTTATGCATTGGGTTGAAAAATTAAAAGGTATCAATGCATTATAAGAACACGGAGTATACTAAAATTCAGAAATTTTAACCACTCAAACAGACCTCGTTGTCATTGTTTGGTATCTACGAGGGTGGATTGATAAGTTTCCGGCCTGACCAAGAAAAACAAGGTTTTTAAAAATTTTTTTTTTTTATTTCTCAACATAATCTCCTCCAAGGCTGATACATTTCTCATAGCGGTGTTCCAGTCTATTAATGCCATCTCTATAGACTGATTCGTCAAGCTCCTCAAAATAACCATTTACAGCTTCGATTACTTCTTCATTGTCCGCAAATCTCTTACCGCCAAGCCATTTTTTGAGATTAGGGAACAGAAAATAGTCACTCGGGACTAGGTCTGGAGAGTAAGGAGGGTGCGGCATCAATTCAAACTTTAGATCGTTGATTTTAGCCGTCGCAACGATTGACGTGTGCGCTGGTGCGTTATCGTGATGAAACAAGATTTTTTTCTTCGCCAGATGAGGTCGTTTAATTTTCACCTCGTGGCTCAAACGTTGCAATAAGTCTGCGTAGTATTGACCAGTGATAGTATTACCCTTTGCAAGGTAATCAATGTATATAATACCTCTTGCATCCCAAAAAACAGTAGCCATAACCTTGTTCGCCGAAAAAATTGTTTTTGCCTTCTTTGGAGTTGGTTCCCCTGGTCCAATCCACTGTTTAGACTGTTCTTTGGTTTCAGGAGTGTAGTGGTGGACCCACGTTTCGTCAACGGTTACGAATCGACGCAAAAATTCGCTTGGATTACGCTTATACAATGACAAATTTGCGGTAGAAATGTTTTTTCGAATCAATTTTTGGTCGACTGTTAGCAAACGCGGCACCCATCTTGCACAGAGCTTTTCCATATGCAAATGTTGGTGCAAAATATGTTGCACACGTTCATATGACATCTTACAGGTCTCAGCTATCTCACGCACTTTCAATCTGCGGTCTCCCAGCACTATTTGATGAATTTTTTCGATCATATCTGGAGTTGTGACCTCAACGGGGCGTCCTGAGCGAGGCCCATCAGAGGTGCTCACACGACCCTTTTTAAACTCGGAAACCCACTGCTTAACGGTTGAATATGACGGGGAGGATGTCCCCAGTGTTGAGTCCATCTCTTTTTTAATTTCCTTCGGCGTTAACCCCTTCAAATAAAAGTATTTGATGACAGCACGATTTTCCTGCTTTTCCATTTTTACGAAAACCACAGAGGCGTCTTGTTCAGCGTGCTGTCAAACCTACACTAGCAAGGAGATCGGGCTGAAACTATAGCTACAAGCTATCCAAGGATGGTACTATAGAATGTCACCTCAAGGTAGGCCTAGTGGCGTCATCTCTTGGTTAGGCCGGAAACTTATCAATCCACCCTCGTATTACTTACCTCTTCGATGCCAACTAAAACGGAATGTAATAAAGTTTGTACATGTAAAGGCTAATGAGATTTTGAAGTAGCTCTAATGAATGCCAGTAAATAGTATTATGCTGCTGTCATAAAAAATCAGACAGTCAGCTTTCAAAGGTCGAACGATCTCAAAATGTTACAAAGTAGTTGCCGATAAAATAAAACTAAACGATATCTAGAAAATTTGAAATTGAACTTCTAAAACAGGAATGAGCTTAATAAAGAGTATAAATTAAATCTGCGTCAGTCACAACTACCGATGCAAATGCGAAACTATTTATTGCAATGAGGGTACAACAACTAGTGCCCGGATACTTTTCTCGGCGCTTTCTTTTTGTGTGGATTTTCATGTAATCCTTCCGCCTCTTCTACGATACAGTACTTAAACGGTTACTAAAATAAGGTGTTTAACAAATTCTGTTAGTTAGACGAGTTTATCCTCAATTCCAAAACCTTCAGTGTCCCATAAAACATACCACTTTAAAAACTTAGACAGCTACCCTGATCCACCAAAAGAATATTTATTGCTTCATCGTCATAAGGTCGTCAGTTCTAAGACTGGTTGTGGTTGGACATGCACCTCCACGCTTTCATATCCTTCGCATTTTTTTGTGAACAGTAATCTAATCTAGATCTACCCCTCCTCCTCTTAGCTCCTGTTTCTGCTTCTAATACGTCTCTAACTAGTCCTACATATCTGATAAGGTGTCTTACCAACTAATCACGCTTATCTTTTATTGACTTCCATAGCACCCTTTGTTCCCCTATTCTTTCTAATACCTCCTCATTTCTAACCTCTATCCACGGTATCTTCACCTTTCAAATATTTCTAATCTTTTCTTTTCCGCTGAGTCTACGTCCAGTACAGCAGCGTGCTCCAGACATACCCCTTCCCTTTAATAAGCTGTTCCTAATTTCTAGCTGTTGTTGTAGTTGGCGAGCATAGAAACGATCTCTTTTTGTCAAAGGCGACTCGAGCCTGCGCTTTACTTTGTTTTATTTATCTCTCCTGCTCAATCGATCCTGAGTTATCTGATTTCCCATGTACCGAAAATCAGCCTAATCATCTAATTTTTCGTCGCCTATCTTATTTTACTTTATCACCTTTTTTTTTTTTTTCTTTCTTTGCATAGCAGTATTTATTGTTTATATTTTTATAAACAAAAATCTCGTAAACGAAAATTTTGCTATCATACAGGTTATATAGCATAAGAACATAAGCTTTCACAACCGAAATCCATGCTAGAATTATGATCCCGTGACCTAAATAAAATGTTAACTCCAGACGTTTCGTCTGACAACTGGTTGACATCTTCAGTGGTACTGCGTTGACAACGTAGACGGTTATACTTCGAAATCTCGGCAGCAACGGACTGACTAGATTTAGTGATGGGTTCTTTTTTACCAAGCTGTTATTTTCTGACTGTTATCCAGAAGTAGCAATCAATTATGCATTGAGAAAAATAACAGGCTCGGTTGTCAGTTATTACTCCGATTATCAGTTCAGCCGATTAAATTAACTACCAATTTAACAATTGTTATAAAAACGAGTTAAAAATTGTTGTATTGTTAATATTACTTACATTAGTTTCATTGAAAAATGAAGTTATTTTTCATGGTGTAGTAATGAAAAGCGTATACTGTTTGGTTACACAGACAGCTATGGTTTGACTTCTGCAACTAAGTCGATTCCCTTCTCTCCCTTCCACAATATAGTCTATTAATTGTATCAAACGTTATTTTCCGTTCGGTTTGCTTAGCAAAGTCGAGAACGACGCGCAGAATCGCAAAACATGTAACTGTTATTTTAAACCTGACAGAAGCAACTGTTATTTAAAAATTACAGTAACAGGTATACTTCGTTTACTTTCTGTAGCGATGTGACCTTCAGTTTGACAGGTGCAAAGTAGAAAAGAGCAGCACTAGGCCAGAAAAGGAAGGAGACAACTCTCGGCCAAACTCTTAACCGGTGAGGAGCGTATAATCCGTACAGTACTGCACGGAAAAATTGACCATTTTATTTGCATTGCTCAAATGTGCTATCATTGGTGCCATTTACTACTGAAAATATCAACGAGATGTTTATTTATATTTGAAGACATGTTAAAGACTTTGACGCTTGTTTTCGACTCGCACAACTATTCATGATTGAACAAAACTTTTGGCAGGTCCCATATGGAAAAGTATGTTTAATGAACAAGAGTCGAGAGTATAATGAGCTTTTTTCTCCCTGCCTACGATTTTGCCAGCGCGCATCCAAGGCATTGGAAGGGGCACATCGCTAGAGAAAGAAAATGAAGTGTAACACCAGTTGTAGTGGTTATTGAAAAATAACTGGTTTGCCCATCACTATCATGACTGATTGTTAATGATTGACTCAGTCGGCCGCGTAGAGGTATGAACTTCGCCCACATTGTCAGCGCAGTACCACTGAAGATGTCTACCGCAATTGATGTTGAAACGTCTGAACCGCAAAGCTCTTAATTGCACTATTTGTATAGTGCTCCAATTTATTTAGGAGAAATCTAACTTATTAGAGTAAGATATAAAAGATATAATGTCCTGCTTGTGTGTAAGCGATCAGTCACTTTTATAATCATTTTAAAATCAGTAGAGAGTAAAATGACCGCGACACGCTACTGACATACATCATCTGCATAGAATTGTCAAACATTTTTTAGTTGACTTCGAAACCGACTCGGTAAAATATTATTAATATGCATCTTTTTCCCCTTTGAGAGGTGCGACCCAAAACTGGCGTCATAAATCCTTCGAAAATTATTTTTGAGCTTCACCGCCACCGTCACCTTCAAAGTACTGCCCTTCTGTATTTATGCAGCGGTCCCAATGTTTTTTCTACTCTTGGAAGATTTTCTGGAAGTCCTTTTTTGAGAAGGATTCGAGTATCGCCTTCATTTCTCTTTTAATTTCTTTTACGGTATAAAAATGACCTCCTTTCAGCTTTATTTTTAATTTCAGGAACAGCCCCATGTCACATAAAGCTAAATCGGGCGAGTAGTGGGGATGGTTGGCAAACGACCACTGTTGAATTTTTTACCAAAAACTCTTGCGTCGCAAATGGCGTGTGACATGGGGAATTGTCGTGGTGCAGCATCCAACTCTTTTTACGTCAAAATTCGAGTCTTTTGAGTCTAATGCTCTCGCGCAACCGCCTCAAAACATCGCAGTAAAAGCTCGAATTCACGGTCTGACCTTGTGGCAAAAATTCTTTCTGGACAATTCCCCTAAAATCGGAAAAAAGATGAGTATTGGCTCTTCATGTTGCTTTTCAGCTGCCTGCATTTTTTTCGATCTCCGCGAATCGACACTTTTCAACAGACTTGATTGCGGTTTTGTTTCTGTATCGTATACATACATCCCCGTTTCGTCAACGGTAATCATTCGAGAAAGAAAGTTTTCGTCATTTGAATCGAATTCCTTGAGTTCTGAGCAGACGTCAATTCTTTGCTGCTTCTAATAAACCAGTCAACAGTCTCGGGACAAACTTTGCCGCTATATCATGCATGCCTAATTCTTCAGCCAAAATTTCATAACCGATTCCAGTTTTACTGCCAACATCTTCAATTGTCTGCCGTCGATCTTCACGAATAGAATACATTTTTGGATTTGCGAGATGTTTTCTGGCATAATGGATGTGGAAGGTGAATCATTTCATACGTTTCAGTAGCATTTTTTCAGCGATTAAAACAAAATTTTATGCAAACATTTTGCTCTAATTTTTTTTTGATCTTAAAAATCATAAGAGTGTACATCTAACACGTGTGGAGTGGCTGCTATTGAGTAGAGCAAGTTCAAATTTGCAACGTACTCATAAAGCATCTGCCTATCCCCATCCATCGACAGGTCCTTGTACGGCTTCATATTTTCGTGTTATGGCATTAGTCCGGGATTTTTTGGATCGCACCTTATATTATTGTGCAAAACAGCAAAAAAGCGGTTAGGTTAGAATCATAAGATTACAGTAGGTAAAGACAACGAATGAGTTGAGTGTTCTCGTGGTCATGCCCTTTCTTCTTCATACAGGAATGTAAAAAGAAAAGAAACAGTTCGGTAGGATTAAGTTAGGTTACCCATATATCTTCTTAAAAATTGTACACGTTCCTTTTGTACTTATCTATAGATATGTATTGTCTGATATCGCGACCTGTGGAATACGCTGATTACCAATTGTAATCAAATGTTGTCGAAGTTCGCATTTGTCCATGATTCATACAAAAAGGTGCGAATCAAGTTTTAAATTTTTGATTAGGTGCATGTAGTTTGGATTTTGTCAAAATATTATTGATCTTACAATTAAATTGATCCGGGAAAAAACTATGTTGATTGGTTGAATTTTTAATCGAACGGATGCGAAAATTTTTTATTGCCTATCTGCTTAAAGAAAGTAGGATTTAAAATAACTTCAAATCCTTCCACTGCCCTTATATTAACTCAGGCAAATCTAAACCCAAATTATAGCGACTGTGCTGTTTTTTTTTTCAAATAATTCACGCAGATAAATTTGTGAACATTAAGGAAAAAAAAATTCAATGATGTGTTTGACGTCGACGTAGTTTAGAAGAAACAAAAAATAAAAATACTACTTTTTTGTTTGTGCTGATCTAAAGATTGTAGGCACAAACAAAATTGACCTATTTTTTTATTTGTATGCACTGATTTAAATAAATTGTAGTTGTTATATTTAATAAAACTTATTCGTAAGGCAACGCGCAACGGAAACGTCAGCGAGCGCGTAACTTGCTCTTGTCTGGGATTTTTTAAAGCGATTCGCTCTTTGTTGACATTGTTCAACGCAAAATCATCGTGTAACACCTGCGTAATACTGAACCGCTTATGTATGTTTTAAAATTCACGGACCGCGTATACTTTCAACATTATAAAATGGACACTCTTTCATGACGTTCCCAAAGATAACAATCGGACATATGCGGAAACAGATGGATGAGCCAGATGCGGGAACACCTTGTACAGGTGAACGCCTTAAGCACCATTTCCAGTTGTTGTATCGACAGCTTAAAAACTTCAATCCCTACTTCCACGCTGATCAATTCTAAATGTACCTGTTTTACCATGTAGGATTATTTATTATTTTCTACGAGTTGTAGGTACAATGAGCGTTAAAAAATTATACCAAAGAAAGATTTTCGGTAATAACAGACAAGTTAATAAACGTATGGACTATTAAAAAAAAATTCAACAGATTTAAAAATTAATCAATTTCGTCACAAGAGTCCTTATACGAGTGGGCCTTGGAGTGGCAACTAAAAAAATTACAAATTATGAAAAACTGTTTTGCAAAATATCTAGATTGGTTTTTATGCATATGTATATAGGTGATGCAAGTTCGGAATTCGGAATATTAATACCATCTTTAAAAATCAAGTAGTATAGGTATACCAAAATAAAATACAAAAAATAGTTTATTCCGCCCTGTCCGTCACCAAATCTTTTGGTTTCATTATTAGCTGGCTGTGTCTAGACCTAATCGATAATAACAGAATGAAATTGAAATTTTTGTAATTTTGTAAATATGCGAGTATACTCGTACAAAAATCCGAGCAAAACGTTTATCGAACATAGAGAAATTACACATTTCTTTGTCAACTCTTTTTGAACTGATGCTATTCTGATTAGGGTCTAAAAGCCGTCGTCAGTTGGAGTTGCTTCCTAACGTTTTGCTAACACGAGTTGCAGGCTCCTTCAAAGGTCCTTCCATCTTCAATGCTGGATATGGACTCAGTCCAGGAGATGGAAGAACCTCTGAAGGAGCTCGCCACTCGTGCTAGCGAAACGTTAGGAAGCAACTCCAACTGACGACGGCCTATAGACATGAATCAAAATATGTAGTATCAGTTCACCCACTGGCCGTTTTTTCTTTTTATGTCGTACTGCGAAAAAGCATAAGTTGGTGAAAGTGGAATATTATATTTTTTCAAGCACGTCTATCTGAAAACAGGTCCTGTTTCTCTGAAAGCTGTTTTAAACTAACCAAATTCTTAAAATAGTTTGAACTAATGTAACAAAAGTTTCAAATTGCATTTATTCATTATTTATACGAAGAGATGGGTGAAGGCATTCGTATGAATTTTTATTCGATAAATGCATGCACGATATAGAATATCCTTACGTTTGTCTTAATTAGCCACCGGTTAATTCTAACTAATATTATACCAGAAAAAATACTTTTCGCGAGGGATTAAAAAATTAGTTCTATGTAGCCGTAGATTTTTATTATTGACACGTATTTACGAAATCAACACGATAGAAACCGCGGGTAAAAGCTAGTAGTTAACAAAACAAATTTTCAACTTATAGGTAGGAGTACTGCTGTCAGGTATTTTATATTATATATAAGTATTAGGAAATAATTGTATATAATACATATGTGTGTAGGTCTGTATTCTGTACACACACACACACGTATATGAGTGAGTAATACATGTATACATGTAGATATACAGCGTGTTCTAAAAAAGGGTGCAATGTGCTCATTGTTACGAAACTATGTAGAAGTTTATCCAATATATATCCATCTACGATTTGAATCTAGAAAAACAATGTTTCGTTAAAATGGCAAGGCTGTTAATGCTGTTATGTGGCTCCAATCAAAAAAAATACAGGAAAAAAGTCGTTCAGAACGCCAAAAGAGGTATGTAGCCATACGGTTTTAAATAACCCGAAAAGTTTGTAATTAGCCAAACTACAATATTAACCAAAATAATTTTTAAACAAAACTTGCTCCCCTTTTTGTATTATATATAGCAGCGAAAAGAGAAGATTTCCAATTGAAAATATTTCGTTATTTCAGATAACTTTTGTAAGTCTACGAAGTAACGATGCCTGTCCATTTTTGGGGAATATACCAAACCATCATGTTACCTTTGTCCTAGTAATAAAAAAGGTATCGCCAGGAAATTAGCAATTTCCAAACATAGGACAGAGAAGTCGTACATTTTATTTGTAGGGCTATGTTAGAATTTAATTATAAAAACATTTATTAAGCAATATTAGAGAAGATTACGATTCGTTATTTGGACATCTGGGGATTTCGGATTTTTTACATCGGACATTCAACTACAAAACAAATTGTTACTAATAAAAACACACAACTGACTAGTTTAAGGATGTTTGGGAGGTATGTCAAAATGCTACGAGACAAATAAAAATTTGGAAGAACGTTCCTCATTCAATTCTAAAACTCCTTGAAAAATTACAAATCGATTCATTAAACCGTTAAAAAGTTATTGAAATTTTAAAAAATTGTAATTTTACACGTCGTTTTATGGAGATTCGTTAACCGAACAGATTAAATTTATTTTTATTAACAGAAAAAAGCTACCAGAAATTTCAAACTTTTATAATAAGTAACTTAAACTCTGGAGAATCACTTTAGCGTAAGGTTATTCAAATTCACTAAATGGTTATCGAGGAAAAAATGAAAAATTAGCTGAAAATCTCGTTTTTACTTGATAATATAATGATAATATTTATAATTGTCTGAAATAAATGCAATTTTAAAGTTTTAATTATTATTTAAACATATTAAAAAGTTTTACGCTCATTATTAATAGAGATTGAAACTAAATATTTTTTTGTTTCGAAGCTGAAATCAAGGCATATTCACTGCCAAAAGTCAGTTAAAATTTTTCCATATTATTCGTTATTTCTTATTTTATTCAAAGTTTTTGGTCAAATTCCAAATTTTCTCTCAAACCGTATAGTTTTTTATTAGTATAGATAGTATTTATTTACCTCATGATATGCTGCAAAACCTAATTAATCACGAATTTTTAATTTTTATGTACTCTTGTCTCTGATTGTACCTCCCAAACATCCTTAAGGTTTGTGCACTGATTTAACTACCACTATGGAGAATTTTTGTAGAGAAATGTTGGGTGATTTTTTAAAACAAAGTTACTCACTGAAGTTATTAATGATCGACAAAAAGAGTGCTGTAATGTTGAATATTAGATTACTGTCTGTAAATAAGCAGTTACACAGTAAAAAATATAAAATAAAATACAAAAAATAGTTTATTCCGCCCTGTCCGTCACCAAATCTTTTGGTTTCATTATTAGCTGGCTGTGTCTAGACCTAATCGATAATAACAGAATGAAATTGAAATTTTTGTAATTTTGTAAATATGCGAGTATACTCGTACAAAAATCCGAGCAAAACGTTTATCGAACATAGAGAAATTACACATTTCTTTGTCAACTCTTTTTGAACTGATGCTATTCTGATTAGGGTCTAAAAGCCGTCGTCAGTTGGAGTTGCTTCCTAACGTTTTGCTAACACGAGTTGCAGGCTCCTTCAAAGGTCCTTCCATCTTCAATGCTGGATATGGACTCAGTCCAGGAGATGGAAGAACCTCTGAAGGAGCTCGCCACTCGTGCTAGCGAAATGTTAAGAAGCAATTCCTACCGACAACCGCCTTTAGACCCGACTCTTCATCATGTATCATCAATCTACATCCATATACCCATGCAATCTGAATAGGTGTATAAGTGAGAGGATGTGAGAACTGTCGTAATATGTACCTAGATGGGCACACAGACTGATCGAAAATACTTATAAAGTGTTATATGGTTAAGAAAGTAAACGGTTAAAATGTTATAGAGATGGTGGTGAGACACTATTAAAAATAGCAAATACAACTTCAACTTCACCGTAAAAGATTAATCTAATAATGCCCAACACGGTGGTATTGCACCATTTCTCAACTGTAGGGTCTCGATCAGTGATATGCATGAGCGTTTGCAATGTATTAAATAAAGAAATATGTAATTTTAAAACAAGTTTCGTTCGAAATACGAGGGTGGATTGATAAGTTTCCGGCCTAACCAAGAGATGACGCCACTAGGCCTACCTTGAGGTGACATTCTATAGTACCATCCTTGGATAGCTTGTAGCTATAGTTTCAGCCCGATCTCCTTGCTAGTGTAGGTTTGACAGC
>NW_020438992.1:637128-672356 GCF_000699045.2 Agrilus planipennis | reverse complement strand
ATTTATGTACATAAAGAATTGCTTTCATTATTCTAATGCTCTTAATAATGAAAGTGTAAAAAGAAGGCAGGAAAGTGTAGTTTTATTAGTTGACCACTAATGTATATATAAATATATACAAAAAAGAAAATAACAGTTTTTTCTTGTAAATATAGCATAAAACGCACTGAATGTCATTAAAATTAATAAATAAGTAATATTCACATTCCACATAAGCGGTCTAAAGTGAATTTGGTAAATTTGCAAATCTCAATAAACTTCTATTTTTCTTGGTAACTATTTTGACATACTGTGGCTTCATCGGAAGATCTTGTGTGTCGAAACAATTGCCAAGTACATTAAATGTTTATTGAGGTTTATAAAATTATTTTATTTTTATTAAAGTGAGTGAATTTTCTGCAACACAGTTTGAAAAATTAACAAAACAATAATGAAACGTCTACAGCAAATTTTATAAGGATTGTGACCTATTGCATGTGTATTTAACACTAATCAAATGCATATTTTAACACTTAAAGATGAAAATTTCACGTAAAAGGGATCCTACAATAAGACATAGAAATGATAAATTAGCATTAATATGTGTCTGAATAACAAAATAATAAAGAAGTATTAACAAATTTTAAATCTAAAATGTATAAAAAAAAGTGAGAATTTACACACTAAAATATGCTAGTTTACCAAAGTAAAATGAACTAATTTCATTTTTTTGTGACACATTGCTGTATATTTAAAGCTATTTTAGCATTTAGTGATACTATGATTCTCAAATGTTTTCGTTAAAAGTGCTACGTAATGCGGTACTACTGACTACAAATTATTTTATTCTTAACAAAGAAGTATTCCAAAGTTTTAACTTCAATTTCTGTTGTTAAATAAACAACAAGTTGTAGTGGACCTGTGGGGACACTAGATTTTTGTTAATTTAACGTTATATTTTTTACTGTGTAGAGATGTAAGTTGCTCTAGTTTTTCAGAAATGCGACGATAGGAAGTGTGTGTCGAATGAGACTAAAGGTTTTACAGTAATGATAAATTAATTTTTAACACAGTAAACTATCTCCTTTTTTTATATAGGGTAGATATAACAAATTGACCAAATATTTGGATTGTTTGAGCTTTCATACATAGCAAATCACAAACATAACGTCCTTTTTTTATTACAAACTCCAATTTTTTAAATTAAAATTTATTAACTACCTAATACCGGAGAATGAATATATAGCTGGAAATTATTTTTAAAAACATTCATTAGTAATTTTTTCTGCATTATGTAAATTTACAATTTTGTAGGTACCTATGATAGTTTATAATTATATTATGAACTTTTTGTTTTGATTTCCACAACAAATATTATTTCGTCGAAGTTATACTGCTATAGGGTATCATAATAGTGTTTTCGTTTAGTTTCCACTAAAAAAAAAAAACAAACGGTTTGTGTCGCGACGGGTTTCCATCGGTCCAGGTAATAACAGCGGTCGTTGAACACAAAATGCAAGGTTAAACCGGTAATTTGGCTGGACCAGGCGTCAACCAAGGGAGGACAGACTCAGTCCCGAAATCTAGATTCATCGCTTGACCTGCCGCAATTCAACGATCTATTTATTAACCTATTTTTTCTTTTGCCATAAAATTTACAGCGATCAAAACAAAAAATTAATTTAGTATCTGAATAATTCTCCGAACATATTTTTTGTTTATGTACATATAGTAACAAATTACACCGTTACATAAATAAAATTAATTGGTTGCATTGATAAAATGTCTGTTTGTGGATTATACGCATTGCTCGGTTATCGTCATCTCTCCGGCTATTAAAAATGTATAATTAATTCTGTGTAACGAATAAATGCAGTTAAAAAGTGAATTGCTGTTTATTGATTCATCGTTAAGCTAACGCTGTTAATATTTCCCTTATTCAACATTAACAAACTAGGTATAATAATTTGAAGGGAATGTTTTCTTTCCTAGACGATTGTCAATTGTTTTCTAGTACGGTTTCTGGCATGTAAGAATGAAATGAGACCAAAGACGTAGCTAATCCTTTTTTTGCATGGATGGGACACACCAGTGTAGTTTCAAGTTCTACACAATACAACCCAAGGCCCAAGACACCTTGACTTCCTTAATAATATTACAATATTATGCACCAGGGTAAAGCAAAAATTTCTTAAATCACACGATAATTTCCTATACCCGTATGCTATTGTTTGCCTACCTTTGGCCAAGAAGTAAATTTTTTTTGGGTAATTCATAGAAAAAGCTGTCAAATTGATAGAAATGTTTGCATCATTAAAAAATAAATAACGCACGTCTTGCATTATGCCAAGCGTCTTAGGTTATGTGAAATTCAATGGTTTTGGTTTGAAATTTTAGATCAGCGTGGACCAGCACATGACCAGAACTTTCAATGCCTGGGCTTTGGATCATCGAGACCCAATTGTAGCTACTCCTCTATATGAAACTGTGCACATTGTCAATTTGCATGTCTGTACATTGAAAATACGTATTTGCAAAAGAATATATAAAGTAAGGGATAAAGGGTAAGCGATGAATGCGTTAGATATTTTTGGAATTAATGTTTCTTTGTGTACGCGTTATATAAAACTTGGATGATGATCAAACAGCACAGAGCGTAACTTCAAGCAACTTTTAGTTTCAATGTCATCGCAATCGGCTCAACTCAATTAGACGATCTGTGAATATTTAATGGACATAGTGAACCTCTACGTATTTAATCGTAATAGAAGGTATACGCATACATACTTAATACAAGGTAAACAACGCAAGCACGAGACAATAAAGTCATATTTGCATCTGAAATTTAATGACAATAATTTTTTTATACCATCTAAAACAGTTAAAATCCTTTTCGATGACAACAGTGAAAAAAAGTTAAAATCTAAATAATCTTGTTTTTTAAAAGGGATATTTAATACGTAACTTATGGACGTTCATCTTTCACTATTTTTAATAATAAATTTTCATGGTAAGTTTAACATCATTTTTCGAAAAATTAAAATATTTATCTTTTCAACTTTATTTTTTTATATGCATTTTTCTGCTTTACGGATTATTTCTGGACAAAAAGCCAAAGATATGTTGAACATCGACACATACCCACACGACATATTAGAATCAGAAACAGAAGTTAAGAGTGGTAGAGGTAGACCTAGGTTAGATTACTGTTCGTAAATAGTTAAGAATGCGGGTTGTTCTAGTTTTAGGGAAATGCGGGGATTAGCTCAGGATACGAAACAGTGGAGGTACGTATCCAACCAGTCTTAGGACTGATGACCTTATGATGATGAGACCAGGCATGGTAAATTACCTGGTTTGCCACTTCGGCCCAACCTGATTGGCAAGCTTGGTCCAAGACTTGGCAGCCTTATAACTTGGCTTAAGTTTGGTACAGTATTGGTTGGCCAATATATTGTTGCCTAGTATTGGACATATGCATTAAAAAAAAACTTGGGTGTTTCATTCCCACCAGTCAGTAATGCTGGTGGGCGGACAGTTCCTCCGAACTACGCCGAAAGGTATGCATCTTGGCGAAACGTAAATGTACTGAATTTTGGCACTTCAAGATTGGACGATTGGTCTTGTATTGACAAATGTATACTTGGCTGCCTAGTACTGGACCAAACTACGTTAATGTATCGCAACCTTGACACTTGGCCGAACATAGGTTCAGTATCGACAAGTTTGGTTTCCCACTACTGGTCTAGATTTGGGTCTGTCGTCGACTCCGATTTCTAAATAACATGGAGCAAAGTTCCCCTGCCAATCTCTCGATAAGAACTCCTCAGTCCCACCGCATATCTATATTCCCCTATTTTTCTTAAATCATTTCTTCTCATTATTTTCCTACATCTCATTCTCACCATTTTCCACATATTCTTACCTTGCCATCTCCACTCCATCAACTGTTCCTGGTTAATTTTTAACAAACCTAGTGTATTGTTTTCCCCTCGCTCGTATATATTTTTCCTACCTACATCCATGATCTTTTTTTCTCCATATTTCTCTTCTTATATCTGCTTTCCCAATCATCCTTACAATATTTGTGACACAGGCCTCACACGCTTCCCATGATGGTCTTCCCTTTCGGTACCTGATTATTTACATGCGACTCATCCCTATTATTGTTTCCCAGCATTATCCCAAGATATACGTAACACACTCTTTCTATTTCCACCCCTTTCCAAAGTATTACCTGCTTTCCCCCTCTCCTTCTGCCCCTCTTCTCACCAAGCTCCGGTACCTTTGATTTTTAACTTTTTTATTAAATTTATTGTGTATTATATTATCAATGCGTTTTTAGGAATTTTTCTTAGGAATTCACAAACTAAGTTATTCAATTTTTACTACGAAAGAAAAACCCAACTAGATATGAAACTGTGACCAGGATACATCAGCACACCAAGTGAATCACAAAATTATGTCTAATAAAAGAAATCTTCAATATACTTACATATAGTGTAAATTTATAATCAAAGACAATATTAGAAACACAAAATTAACGAAACCATTGAACAACGGTGAACAAATCCATGTTGCTGCTAACCCAAATACAATTTTCAGCATACAACTTTACACAATTTCTGAATATAAAGAAAAAAACTAAATATATCATTTAGGGAATATCCAGAAATCAATATCAGAAACATATCAGTTATGATAAACTGTAGCCTATCACATTAAACAACGTAAACATACGCCACCTTAAAAGAATTATTTGATACAGTGAAACTAACGATGTGCATTTCTGCGTCACTAATTCTCCTGCACATCTCAATTTCAAATCAATATGAGAATCTGTCGCGAAATCATTATTAAATTTGAAGTTGAAAAACTCGAAGTATCTATAACTTAATGTGTAAACTAACTAGACTAAAATATTTTTCACTTGTCGTTAATCTGAAAAAAATAACTATTTTATTAAAATATTCTATTTGAAACATTATACATCTGGATTTTCAAAATGGGTGCATGGCTTGCTTATGTATGTACATTATATTGCATTCGAGCTCAAATGTCAATCAATAGTGTTAGGATGTACAGGAAAGAAGAGGGGTTGCCAAAGGGTCGGTCACTTCCCCACACAACCATTTAAAAGTTTTTGGGACCTGCAGCTATGCGAGACTTCTCACGTAGACCCAACTGAGAGTAGCAACTGCACTCGCGATGTACGTTCATGACATAGGCGAAGTATATTATCAATCAGTAAAGAGAAATGTACAACATAAATACTTAGGATTGATGATGGTTTGTTTCTTGAATTTTTTTATAGCATATAACATAATTAGTACCCATTCAATCAGACTAATACTTGTTTTACAAAATTTCCTCTGTATATGGATAGTCAATAAAAAACAAATGAAATGTTTATTCAGATGCTTTAGTGAAGATATTGATTGAAACAGTACGAAAATTTGTCTTTACCATAACATTTGTGCACTAGGTCAGTCACTAAATAGCATTAATCTATGCTAAACTGGGTAGGAACTTAGATGTTTCCATTACCTGATTTAAGCATTGTTAATGGTTTTTTTTTTCAATAATGTGACATTTCTTAAAAATTCAAGTATTAAGTTTCTTTAATGCTTTAATGCGTATTTTTTATAAACAATAAAATCTGACAACAGTTAAAAATCGAATGGTTATAGTAGTGTGCATTCTCTGTTGCGTGTTAAAACGCAAGTGGACTTGCTGTTCTATACATATGGAAATGTTAAATCTAATAAAAGAGGGTGGCTATACTAGGGCGACTCGCTATCGGACATCTGCCTCAAGTGAGCTACAGATTCTTGAAAAGGGTTACTTCAGACACCACTAGTACAGATACGTAACCTATTTTATGAGAATAAAAACTTACAACACTATTAGATATGAACTTTAATTCTTTTTCATCTATTTTTTTTTTAATAACAAGCACATTGCATATTAAAAGCATAAAAAAAAGCTTGAAGTTCATATTTGGTTTGATAAACTTTTTAAATTTTAAATATAGGAGTAACACGTTTAAGGCTTCATCGTCATGTCTTCAGCCCGAGTACTGGTGGGACATACACTTACACTTCTTCATATCTTAAGTCATTTTTCGCATTTCTCATAAACTAGAGCAACCTACACCTTTAACGTTTTGTAATATACGTCGACTTATGACCCTTTTAACATCTACTTCATCTAATATGTCTTTAACCAGCTTTTTATATCAGATGTGTCCTATCAACATATCTCGCCTATTTCTTATAGACTTCCAATGCGTCCTCTGTTCTTCTACTCTTCTATACTTTCTCATTTCTAACCCTTTCTATCGACGGTATTTTTAACATCCCCTTACCTGAAACTTTTTCTTTTCCGCAGCGGCGGGCTACTGTCAACGTTTCACATCCATGCAGAGCCGTGCTCCATACATATACCCCTGTAATAACAACCATTTTCGATTTTTCAAATTAAACGATCGTGAATACAACTGGTTTCTTTTTGTTAAAAGCGGCCCGACCCTGCGCTATTCTTAGTTTGATATCTCTAAAAATTAAATGTGGGTATTTCGTAAATAGCACATGCCAGTAATTATCTTATCGTTAGTATTGATTCTATACACCTTATACATCATGCTTTCTAATTCCATTAAAAAATTCCGACATGTAATTTGGGTTGTAAGTTGTAACTTGCACAGAACAGAAAAGCATATTACGGTCAAGATAAATAGAAATAATGTAGTTTTCATTTACCGGGCAATGAAGTCATATTTAAGACAGCTTTTTTACATTGTGAATGCTATGTTCCTAAAATACCGCACTTAATAAGAGTAAGACAGCTGCAAATGTTCCCAATTCAATACTGACCAAAATAGAACTCGCTGAAATTGTTTGAAGCTTGTTACTTCAAAGAAAAGAGTTGTACTTTTTACGTATCTACCGACAATTTTGTATAGTAACTATAAAACAAATATATGTCTAAATATCTATATATTTTAATAAATTGTCATATGTATAGGTAGGTACATATAAATTTGATGGGAGTAATGTCCGAAAACGGTCATAAATAATATTTTTGACCAGTTCTAACCTAACTTAACGTAATTGAACGATTTTTGTTTTTTTTTACAATAAACATAACATAACATTTATAAACGCAGTCTTCGAAGATCCATTATTATTCATCCAGAATTTAACCAATTTAACAAATTTTCAAATTGAGAATAAAATTATAAACACAGATCCGTATCTACATTATTAATAATATAAGGTATTTTAATTGCCTAGTTATAACAGAGGCAGTATACCTATAATCGTAAATATGTAGATATACAATTATACATATATGTAGGTACAACCTATAAAAATATTTTATGGTATAAACTGGGTAGGTACTGCAAACAAATTTATTCACTATACATTACAAAATAGGTTTTTACACTATGACTTGAAATATGCCAAAATTGCAGTGCACTATTCAGATTTTATTTGAATCACGGTCAATAATCAAGATATTTCAGTATAATGGATGTTAAGTACAAGCAAAATATAGTAATATTTTATTACATTTAATAATTAAAAAGCGGCATCATCTTTTAGAAAATACCACGTAATATGTAAAGGCAAATTGGTACAAATACTTATTATACAAATAATAAGGTAATATAAGTTCAATGAACGCGATTTAATCCTGATGGATGTTACGCCTAATTCAATAGTTCGGTTAGTTTAGGTTTAGGACAGTTTTTAGAGAAGAAGATGACTTTCAAATAGACGTGGTTGAAGAAACATCTTTTACACAATCACCAAATTATGCATTTTGGATTCTGCAATAAAAAAAAAAAAGAATTGCCGACAATGAAATGTGCAATTTGTATGTCTGATAAATATTTTGCATTATCTGCATAACAGGAACTTCGACAACTACATCTATGAGAAACAATAACATTGTGGTTCCAGGAAAAAAATACATATCTTAAGAAAAACGTTTTATTTAGGTTAATTTTAAACTAGGTGCATATGAAGATTATTGTAAAAGTACTGGAAGGTTCTTGACCATTTTCTGCATTCCTTGACTTTAAATTTAAGTCGAGGTCACTAACAAGCTTTATTAACCTGCACCTCGAAATTTGGTAATGCACTCGAATCGCACACTGCGATCTACGTACAAATGTATAGGATGTGAGGAACCGATTTGAACTTGAACCTTGAGTCACGAAAGTTGTCTAGGTGCTTACTGCAGTTGTGAATGAATGAACCAAGGCCAGGAGTAACACGAATTCAAAAAAACACAACCGATTTGTAAATTTCGCACAACTGTAACTAATCTACATATTTATTTCATTAATCTAACTTCCAAGGATTTGATATTTATAATTAACCAACCTATTAAATCAAATCAATATAAAAAACACGCAATTTACATACATAAGCGTAGGAGTGTTATATAAAACCATTTAAAACGAAATATGGATAAGTGTCTACTCTTTATGTATTTACACGCACTCTGTCCCGTTTTTAATTTATTCTTTTGTAATTATTAAAAAAATCAATTAAGCAACTTTCTGATATTTCGTTTATTTCTTAAAATATAATAACCTTTCGGTATCCTTTTGTCCTTTAATTTTTAGTTTTACATTAACGTTAGTAAGTCCGTTCAACTTTAATTCAGAACTTTATTTTGCTTCGTGATATTCATCTTACTGAAATAAATTATTTGTATAAGTCTAAGTAAACTGTGTCAATTTATGGTATTTTCAATAATGCATACATGTACAGTTATATCCGAAGTTCGAAAAAGCTAGCAAAAATTGTCTGTAATTACATTCCAAGGTTGATAAAAATCGTGATTTTTTTAGTAAATTCAATTTTAACTTGTTTGTAATTCTGTCAAAGATCATCGACGAACACATTAAACTAATTTATCTATCCCTCGAGAACAGTATTTTTTTGACTAAAAGGAACCCTGTGCCCTCTCTGTACTCTGAAAATGTGTGTACAAAATTTCATGATAGGTTTAACTAGCGGTTTCGCTCCCGTTGATGTCTTAAATACGTGTCAAAGACTATCGACGACCACATAAAGCTAATCTTTTTATCCTTCGGGGATAGCGTATCTCTCTGGATAAAAGTACGCTGTCTCTTTTTCTGTACCCCCGAAAATGTGTACAGAAAATTTCATGATAGGTTTTACCCGCGACTTCACTTGCGTTGATGTCCTAAATGCGTGTGAAAGATTATCGACGACCATATAAAATTAATTTTTCTATCCATCGGGAACAGTATATTTTTTGTGAATAAATGGTATCCTATGTCCTTTTCTGTACCCCTGACAATGTATGTACAAAATTAATGATGATCGAATGAGTAGCGAAATAATAACAAACAAACTCATTCGCACTTATAACATTGGTTAATAGGATTTCCTATTTTCTAACCATTCTAAATATTTATAGTGTACTGACTCGTACATTCAGATACAAGAAACAAACTTGGATATTATAAAAGTTTAATATTTAGTTTTTCTTTAGGTACCTACAATCCTCTTTTTTGTATTACCGATAGGTACAGTATGTCTCGTCGGCTTATTGTAAACTTAATACACTATAAATTAGCACAGTTTACTTAGGATAATAGAAATAATGCAATTCAATTAGATGAAAATTTATAAAGTAAAATAAAATTGTCAGCTAAAGTTAGACGGATTACATAGGTATATTAAGTTACATGTTATGCCTTATATGGTAAATAAAATATTTTCGTTCCTCGATAGATAAGTACAAATCCATAGTTATAATTTNTATATATACTCAATCAACTTGCAAGTAGGTTATCATAATTTCAATAAGCCATTTGGATACTTCATATACAAGGTGCTCCGCAAATGGTGGATAATTCCAAGGTCATTCAGAAAACGGTTTTTGAGTAATTTGAATGATTTTTTAATTGGTATCAGCCTCACGCCACGACCGCAAATGATGGGACTTTTAAGTTTTCTTGTATTAATGCTTTTCAGTTGTGCTTTAAGTAACAACCGTAACTCCAACTCTACAATTTTGTTTTACACATTTTTTCTATTTCTATATTTCAGAATAGATAATAAGGTTTTAAAATTTAAGATTAAACAAAAAACACTGCTGCTTCTGAAGTACGTCGAATAGATGATACAGGTAGGTATTTAGGAATATAAAAAAAATAAATTTAAAGTACGCACTCACAAAATGCAGGAACTTTTACTCTACACGTAGGTAGATAAAAGAAGTTCAACTTTATTGATAACCTGGGCCCTCATACACATTGTATATATTGTTGTCCACATTTACGGGATATCCTGCATATTAGTCAAGTATTTTCCGTAATACTGATCCTGTAAACTTAAAATATCCAATATAGTAGTCATTAAAAAGTCCCATCATGCTTTGAAAAGTACAACACGGTATAGGGAAATTTGTACCTTCACCCATCTTTTCATATAGGTAAGTCCAACAAATGCAATTTAATGCCTTTGAGGAGTGTTAGGTACGCCTTGCTCAAAAAATTTTGAAAATTCCGTGAATTGTAATAGTTTACAAAGAAACAGGTGATAGGTACTTACTTTCAGATTGACGTGATTGAAAACATTTATATTCAAACGTTCACCAATCGTGCAAAACATGCTGACAAACATATATGTAATTTCTATGTTCAGTGAACTTTTTGCCTTACCTGTACATATACATACACATATGCAAAATGCAAAAATTAGTGGACGTGTCGAATGATTTTTCAGCCACGACTATCTTTTTTTTCTGAAAACTGTCCTAAACTAATCTAACTCTTAACATTTTTTGAACAAAGCGGAACAGTTTAAATTACCTACATTTATTAGACTTGATATTACGCACTTTAATCAGGCGGCTGAAGATATTTGTACGAACTTTCCTATATCTCATAATATTTATCTAAAGATCATGTCGCTTTTTTATGATTGTATGTAATAGAATATCCCTGTTCAGTTCTCAATTCGCCACTAGTACATATATTTTACTTGCTTGGTAGATAATCTACGATTACCTATAAAGATTGCAAAAATTTAACTTTTGCTTGTAACTAAAACGGATTGCATTTTATAAGATTACAAGCACACACTGTACACACTGTTTAGAAAACTAGCGAAAAGTTGTAGTAACTACTGATAAGTACAAATAAAAGTAAAGGCGGCACATGGGTACCTCTGTAAATCACAAAAAAAACAAAGATAACGGTAATGTAGTAAAAACTGTAGTTTAACGGAAACACATTAAATTGTAGACGTATTTGTGTAACTTGATATATACTTTTGGTAATGAAATAAGTAATCAATGCTGAGCTAATACAGTGTAGCAAAATAATTATGCCCCAATTTTAACTCGTACGGTCGGTTTTATTACGGAAACCGTAGGATTCCAATCTAAAAATAAAGTCCTGCACTTACTTAACGGGAATCTAACTCATTTGTCAGCCAGCAATTTATTTTACTATGTATTTCACGCAGAACGGTAGTGTAAAAAAGGCAACGTGTAAAATTGTAATGGTAAAAATTACGTCAGAAGCCAACAATAATAATTCTGGGGGTGATGTATACGGTATGTCACCAGCAGCAACATGGCGGATGTTTCTAAACATCCAATCGAACCGCCTGGACCAAGCATGCTTTTTCCAACGTGATTCGAAAAAATCGACAGGAAGGACGTCTGCTATCACTTACCATCAATCAATTGACTTAACCGTGTTATGTTGAGCTTGATGGGCCAAAACGCGCCGTCATAAGCAATGGGTTAATGCACTCATGCCTTCGGCGAACACTTTTAATAGATACAAATAATCACAAGCACAACATACACAACACGAACAGTCAAGGCATGGACGAAATATACACAGGAATTTTAAAAGAGCACTTCGTGGCGAGTGATAATAGGTTCATGATACGATCAAAACAATAATAAATAAACAAAAAAGTCCGACTATCTCCACGCCTCCGCACTACACTCCCCTGCTCAACCTCGAACCTACTGAATAAAATCACCCTGAATTTTACCGACCGAGCGCTCGTTGAAGAGAAGGGAAGCGTGAGGTGTGCAGGGGGACGATGCGTTCACGCAAGCCTCCCAAAGACCGCTACGTTACGGATCAGAGTGGCGTGCTGCACCTCTTCGCACTTCGGTTTTCTTCGCCAAGCGGTCGAGTTTGTCGACTCTTTCTACTTCCTTTGTCTTGAATGCACTTGCACTAATATTACGCAACTGTACTAAACGCGCAACGGTGTAACACACGTGTACATTACCTGTCTACTTACTGTTCTATACATAAGTGTAGCTGATGATTTCTCTATTCTTTTCCAAATTGTCAATTAAATTATATCTATACGGGATACACATAAACACACAAATACTTGCGTAATGCAAATGGTTATTTATACTCGTATTATCATTGTTTTTACAGAAATATATAATTTTATGTAATACCTATTAGTGGATTGCAAATATACAGAACATTTAATGGATAATAATATTCAATAACGAACGTTCGGCTGGATCCATAAGCTGTATCCATTGGCGACTATTGTTTAGGGTTATAGGAATGCGGGTTCACTCCGATTTTTTTTTTATCGATAGGTACCTATTCCGATAGTATAATAAAACGTATGTAGAATATATCTATGCCGTTTTGAAACCTAAATACCTACATAGCCTATATTTTTCAATAATCCTAATAAGAGACTGGTACGGAGTTTTGGGTTCGCAAATTCATCTGTCCAGGAAGCTTCGAGACATATACAGAGGACCCACCCGCCGATTTCCTATGGTCCTCCCCCAACACTACTACGAATAGTAAGAGTAACAATAACGACAAAATGCTCCTTTTTTGCCGACTGTAAACAATATTGTAATGTGAACTCCCAACAGATCTAGCTTTTGAGTGGAGCGAATGAGTTACATGGACATCATATAAAAAAATCCTGATTTTGGCATAGTAATTTGTTTTTTTAATTAGTGACATACATATGTATGTAGGATATATTAAAAATATCAAATGGGGAATACGAGGATCATAAACTGTTTTGAGATACCATCTTCATGCAAATACATAAATACAAAACTAAATCTAAAGCAATTATAATAGTTACTAGTTTTAGGTATTGATTCTGCATATAATTTAATCTAAACTGTATGTAACAAAGAAGGAACAGGTACGTGATAAAAAAAAATTAATAATTAGGGAGTGAAAGTCATTCGTACACCACGTCATTATCAGAAGTGTGCTTAGAACACTTAGCTTCTATTCTACCATGTTTGAGATACAGCAGGTCTCGCGAAAACGTTTTGGAGCCGTTTCCATGGATGGGACCGCATCCATTACAAGGAGCAAAACGCGGTTTTTATAGTTCTAACCCCATAAAAATTTGATCATCGGTCTAAATACGAACTTTATATGTTTGAACGACGACTGTTCCTACTAATAATTTTTTCGAATTAACTATACCGAAATTGATAAGGTTTGTATATTCATATGTGAAAAATTAAACCATCGTAGACCGGTATATTAACAGACAAAGTGTTAAACATAGTAAGAACAGGTTACTGCAATATAAATTCTACCTGATTGAATAATTTTACTGTCTGTTTTTATTAAAAACTTAATGATTCACCCCAACTACGAGTTCTAATTACCTATGAACTTTATATTTTATTTAGCACATTTTTTGTACGTAGCCATAATGAATACCTACATCCACTCAGGGCGGACTAACAGGCCCGTCCAGACCCATGAAATGAGGCCTCTGGTCTTCTTAGAAATTGATGTATTTTTAGTGTAAATAGGTACAAAACAATCATACGTATTTTAGGTACGTATGATGGTTTCAAATCGAAACTCCAAATTGCCTACCTACTGAAGGTATTTTGATGTTGAAGAAAATACCACAAATGGCATGGTAAACACCATCTGTAGCACGATGCTACATTTTAGGATTACGTATGTTCCAACAAAATCCACTTGTGTGGATATCTACTTGCTGAAAACGAATCCCGGCATAGCCAACGTCAACGTGATAGGCACGTTAGCTTAATCGAATAAAATAAATCGAAGTGGTTTGTATTCTGTCGAAACTGCCAGACGCGGATCGTGATTTCGATCTTTTTGGATCTCATCAGCGCGTCGCAGCTAGTTCCGACAGAACACAGACCAACTTTTACCTGCTGTCTTAATAGCGCGTTTTAGAAAATACCACAAATGTTTGATGTTGTTTGCGAATTAGTTAAAAAAATAACTTGTCGAAATTTAGAGCCCTCAGAACCATAGGCCGGGGGCGGACCGCCCCTCCGCCGCCCCTCTTTAATCCGCCACTGCATCATAATAGAAATGCAGTACGTTTTATTTTTAGTGTTAGTTAATCTACATATGTATAATAATGAAGTTTACTAGCAGTTAGCAAACTGACATACATATTATAATGTAGTACGCTATTTAGCACAACGGTAGTAGAAAATTAAATAAACAATTCGGCACATGTCCTGAGCAACAATCTTTTACAAATACCTACGTCACTTTTTTAAATAAAAAATGCTCATCGTGAGTCATAATATATTTACAGACCGTGAGCATGTGGGCGGCAGTTTTAATCTACATATATGAACGTACACTGTAACAGATAATAAGCCATTACCTACTCTAGAAAGTAATTCTTATGAGCGTCAGCTGTAGCGTCTTTTTGTTATTTAAAACTATTAAAGATCACTCGGCCGTATATGCAAAAGTTAGCACGTGCGTATGTGTGATTTTTTTAAAATAGATAACCTATTTTATTTATTATAGAGCTATGTGCATTTACTAAACATGTAATATACACGACGTGTCCCAGCCACTACAGACCACAGACAGTATGTTAACTGGAGATCTCAACACCTGCCCACTTTACTCAATAATTTCAGTGTAGGTTCCCAATTTCCACATCCGCTTCTGTCCGTGCCGGTTGGGACACTCTTTGTTAAAATAAGGAACCGTTTTAGAAGCAAGGCGATTCAAAATCAAACAGTATTCCTGGAAAAGATAGATGAAATTGCTTCTCGCGGCTTTTTCCAAAATATCTATTCGAACTTTTTGGTACATCAAAAGACGTAACCTCGACCTATAACTACCATTCCAAACCCTCCATGATTCGTTATAGGGTTAAAAATACCATTTCTTCACGTTTTATTCCCTTTTCTTAAGAACTAATGTGACAAAAATATCTGAAAATTGACGAGTATGCAAAATCAATTGTACACACGCCAAATTTTTTTCAGATTTTTTGAAGGCTTTCTTTTCTAGAAAATTTCGATTTTTCGAGTCGTATTCCATCTAAAAATATTCGAGCATATACTGTTTACTACCCAGAATATATACGATTTTTTTCAGATTTTTACGAGCCAGCGCCACTTTCAAAATCAAGTTTCGGCAGCTTCGGCAAAGATTTTCTTGCAGGTTTTCATATCATAAACCAATGTGGAATAGAAAAAAAAAATTATTTTGCTTGGTTTGATTAGCTGTAGATTTGGTTTGGTTGTTTTACTTACTTTTTTTTCAAAAACCTCGAGAACTATGCCAAGAAATGGTTTCTGGACATATGTATAAATATACAGATACATACATATATTCTTGATCACACGCTGACCTATCAGCATGCTAAATTTTCAAGAAAATTGCAGCTGTGGCCCCTAAAGTAAATAATTACGCAAATAGGTAACATTGCATATATATATAGTTTGAATATATTTTTGATTTATTTATTTAAACATTATTTCAAAAATTGTAATTTTCACTTTAAACCGCTTCTAATAAAAATATTTAAGTAGTAAAATATTTTACATGTTATGGTATACTGGTATACACGGTTATAAAAAAGGAACTTAATTTTTATCCTTTTTTGAATAAGTCTTTTAAATTGGTGTAATTATTATTTAAAATGAGAAATAGCAAAAGCAAAGAGAAACCTCCGAAGTTGTATAATCCAGTTACCACCTTAAGAAATAGTATCTAAATGTAATACGGACGGAAATTAAGTGCTTCCTGTACAAACATCCTGCTACGTTTTCTTAACGTGCACTCAAAGGAATACACCAATTTATCTATGTACATAAATATATTGTTTGATTGACAATTACATCTATTTATTTGGTTCATCTGTACGTGTTTATTTATTAGAAAGTACGAATGCAAGTATAATCAAAAGTTCTAGTGTTATTTTTCCCTTAATTTGTAGGTAGGGTAACGGATACAGTCATTGACACCGTTATAGTTATTAACACCTTCAAACGCACTGGAATAAAATTCTTAAATATATATTTTGCAGATGGGCATGACACCCACCTGACGTTTAAATTAGGTGAGTTATGCACTAATCTTGGTATAGTCCTGATTGCACTCTATCCAAATTCCACTCGAATTTTACAACCCGCAGATGTTGCGGCATTCAAACCAATAAAGAATGGTTGTATTAAGATGTCCACAAATGGCGGGCCAAAAATCCATTAGATACGTTAACAAAAGAGAATTTTGCCCCGTATTAAAACTGGAAAACTGTATAAATGCGGACATTACAATAAATGACTTTAGAAGTTGTGAACTTTTTTTTGGAATGTTCATGCCATCAATTTTTTGAAATGCCTTGGGAAACGAAATGATGCCGATGTGGGACAAATCGTGAATGAAAGTAGCCTGACATTAGACTTCAAAACATTTAAAGAAATTGCGGGAGAAGCAGTTATTAACAAGTTGCAAAACTCAAGCAATCACAATAAATATTTCCAGTGCCTCCAAAAGATATTTACCCATGAACATAGCAAACGAAAATGATGGAAATGTTTCAATTTTCGGGGTGCAAGATACTGATCAAATAACAGTAAGAAAAAATTGACCAAGAAGAAGGTTTCTTGGATATTTTAAGCATGCCCGTGGTGATAGAGGAAAGCAACTTAACTGAAGATATAAATGTCTTACCATCGCACTTAACCATACAATATACTACCCCGAATAATAAATCCATTGGCGGCAATACAGAACAAAAACCAACGGTCCAGGAATATTACTAGCCACACACAGGTTTGGTCAGCAAAGAAGTTCTCAAAAGTATTACCAATGAAGAAGTAACTTCCATTCAGCAACAAATTACACTAAATGCAACGCTTTTCTGGCTGCTTACACCAGAAAGAAGGGGAAATATAAATTCTGCAAGGGTGCCTTTCGTGATTACTTCACAGACATGGAAAGAAATGCAAGAAAAAGAGATACAAGAGAAAACGGAGAAGGATAAAGCAATAGAAGAAAGAAAGAGGAAAAGGTTGGAGAATAGAGCCCTAAAAACGAACATCTCGCTGGAAAAAAAGGGAACAAAAAACCAGCTGAAAAAGTAGGGACGACTGTTCGAAGGAAAATAAAGGGCATCAAGGTAAACTGCAACTTTGACAACAAACAAAAAAAGGTAAATGTACCTACCTGTGTGTGAGCGTTAATCCATCGTTATTAACTTCTTTCAGACAGCAGTAAACATGATTTCATCAATTGTCATCGCGGCAACCAAAAACGAAAAACCAGGAAACCAAACAGATACCATTTGTGCCAAATACGTATTTTATATTTTTCTACTTTTGCCTTAATTATTTTTATACAAAGAATAATTTTTCTGTTCATGTTCCTCTTTACCTACTCACCGTTCCAAGGCATTCACTATCCTCTTTCAATATTTGTATTAAGAAGATGGGGGAGCTATGTCAATAAGTGGTAAAAAGGGTGTCAATAAATGTTGGAAAGTGTCAATTACTATAACATTTGATCAGAATTTATAAATCAAATAATCATACTGAAACGTACACCAAAATGCATAAATTCAATATGTTATGTGAAAGTTTAAACTTTAAAAAACATGTAGGTATATATTTTTTAATTCCACCGAAAAACAGCAAGTGAGAAAAAAATCATTTAGTACAAAGTTACCATTAAGGTGTCAACCACCGTATCGGTTACCCTATGTGAAATAGTATTACCTACTAAACTAATAAATAAATCTGCCAATTAGACATGAATATAAAATACAGCCGAACTCTAACGCGAAATCTTATATTAATCAAGTATTTAATGTAAAGTTGTTTTAAGTTATTAACAAATACAAGTGCCTATTAAAATCCAAAACTTTTGTTCGTTTGAAAGCAACAAGTTCGAACAATAACTCACCGCGTTTGAAATCTAATATACACCTAAATATTAAATTTAATACGAACAATTAAATTGTATTAATTTTGAGATTTTCAATAAGTACATACAGGCCTGATAAATAAAACAAATGATGCTCAATAGCTTCAGTACCTTATTTACAGTATGAAACGTCGAGCTAATGCAGACATCACCTCTTCATCGTCGACAAATCATTTATCACCGTTTCTTCAAGTTTGGAAAGAGACAATACCCCGAGGGGGCTAAATCTTGCGAACAAAATGCATGAGGAAATAAATGTACTTTAAATCATTGATTTTGGCCACTGAAATAACGGATGTGTGAACAGGCGCATTATTATGATGGAACAACACTTTCTTTTTCATCAAATGCGAGCTTTATTTCCTAATTTCATCATTCAAACGCTGCTATAAGTTCCGCATAATACCGGTCATTGATGGCTTCTCCTTTTTCAATATAATCAATTAAAATCCCTAAAAACTGAACCATAATCTTGCATGAAGATGGAACCTTCTTTGCCTTCTTTGGAGCCGATTTTTCCCTTTCAGTCCATTGTTTTGACTGTTCCTTCGTCTAGGGTGTGTAGTGATGGACCCATATTTCATTTATAGTTATGAATCAACGCAAACAGTAGACTTTAATGCGATAAAACACGACCAAACACTCGAATGAAACATCATCAGGACACTGTTTTTGTTCAAATGTGAGCAAACGCAGTAACCTTGTTGTATTTTTGCATTTTGTGCATTTTTAGGCGACAGTCATCTAATACCATTTTGTGAATGTTCTTCATCATTTCTGAAATAGTCGACCACTGCGTTTGGTCGTCTTCACAGCTCGTACGATCTCCTTTAAACTCTGCCACCCAATATTTCACTGTTGAAAACGAAGGTGCAGACTCTCCCTAAGTGGAATCTAGCTCGCCTTTGGTATTTGTTGTACTAAGTCCTTTCAAATGAAAGTATTGAAGCAGAATGATGACCAATTTTTTCCATGTTTACAAATTCACTGAGAGTGATAAACACTGTAGCGTCTTCAAACTTAAAACTTACTTTTACTAAAGTTGACACAATCTACCACAGTTAGGTTTATATTTTAACAACTACCACCATCTATGTGCCAGGCAAATTAATTCTGGGACTACCTTCGTATGTGATTTAGAGTCCGATCTTTCATCTGACTTGAAAGCCGGCCAATATTTGCAAAAATGTATTAATAGAGTTCAAAAACCATTCAAACCGAAATTTAGTATTTTACAATTAAATAGAACTATTTCCAGTACATCATATCCCTGGAAATTATGGAAAATTGTTCATTTACATGTTTTTTAAGTAATTCTAATATTGCTCAGACGTTGTGAATAACTACGTATTAATCAACTGAACCCTTATACATATGTAGATATGCATATTAGAGAATTAAACAGTATCAGTGGTCATAGATACGATGCATTTTACAGTCTGAATTAAGTATTTAGGGCGCCAAAGTTTCTTCGACCTTGTAGTCGTCTACACTTCAAGATAAAATACAATTATTGAAAAGTTGTTAAAGTAAAAAATAAGGAAAACTTCTTAAAAATAAAAACTAGAAATTCTCCTGCACGTATTTACTTACATATATTATTGGATGCTTTAGTTTTCGTATTGGTTCGAATTATAAAAGCCTTTTAAGAATTCAAATGGAGCATACAATTTTAGTTTGAAAATTGATTTCTTAAAATATACTTATTCAGAATAACTAAACTTTTAACAAATTTAGAATAAGTTATTTTAAATAATGGCGAAAATATTACATTTTCCACTTGCAATTAGGTTTAGCTAATTCCTGATCTTCTGTTACAAAAGATTTTCTTATTGTTTACATGGAACAGAATACAAAATATATGCTTTTTTCAATTATACCATTATACCAACGGCGTTAGTGTTGTATAGTGCTACTATTTGTGACACAATTAATAAGTTAAAATTTCACAATGTTATTGCACACCCTGCAATATGCCTTACGTACGTAGGACGAGAACTGTTCTATTGCTCAACTTGCGTTATGTAGTGGAACTATAGAGCTATTGCAACTTGAAATGTACTTTACACTATATATTCTGCATGTAATTTCATTCTGCTTTGTAGGTATTGCTGTAAAATTTAAATTATACGAAAACGAACAGTGATCAATTTATGAATTAAAACAAAAAAAGTTGAACTGGGGTTAAGAAACGTTTAACTTTCGTTGTAGTTGAGCATGTTTAAGGATGTTTGGGAGGTATGTCAAAATGCTACGAGACAAATAAAGACTTGGAAGAACGTTCCTCATTCAATTCTAAAACTCCTGTAAAAATTACAAATCGATTCACTACACCGTTAAAAAGTTATTGANTTTAGTTTTACTTTTATTTATTTTCATACAGTAGTGATCTGTCAGTACCTACCGCTTCCATTTTATTTAAAGCTATCTCTAGGTCTTCCTTGCTAGATGCTAATACTGCTATATCATCTGCAAATCTAAGCATACTAATTCTTTGCTCCTGTATATCTATGCCTACAGTTGTGTTGTCTTTAATGATGTTGATGGCGTCTTCGATGCATAGATTAAAAAGTAGCTGTGACAGTGTGCATCCCTGTCTGTCTCCCTTCCTAATATTTACTTCTCTACGTTGCAACCCTAGCTCTATAACTGCCTGTTGTTCTTTATACAAACTAAGTATCACTCTTCTGTTTTTGTAACTAATCCCTACATTTTTAAATATATTTAACATCTTGTTCCATTTAAGATTGTCAAAAGCTTTTTCTAAATCTACAAATCCTATGCACGCACTCTTTCCTTTTTCTATCGTTTTCTCTATTGTTACCAGTGGTAGGACAAATCAATTTTTGATTATAATAGGTATATAATGTACGTATGTGATACAATATCCAATCAGTAATGAGCAAATGATGCAAGACCAAGATAATACCAATTTTGCTGCTGATCTAGAGTTCTTAGTACTGGCTTTGCAAAATATACCTACGCAATGGCAGTATAAGAACGTTACGTGTATATGTAATAGAGGTATATAATTAAACAACAAGACTGGTGTGAAATGTAATTTATTGCAAATAAACTTATATACAACTTTTATCTCCTTCAACATACCCTTCTTCTCTATCTATAAGTACAGCGCTGCATATATGTATATATATCTTCCATTGTTCAAAACAAGGCTGTAATAGCTCACATTTGTCAGCCACTTTAACAACTCTGCAGTTTTTACTTTTAGATGTTTAATAGATTGAAAATGAGTTCCTTTCAACATACTTCCCACCTTGAGGACAGGTAGAAATCACACGATATAACATTGGCGAAAACGAAGAACAATCGCGCACTGTCCTGGTACACAATTCATAACTGGTCCTTCCACAAATCCGATATTTTCTTCCTTACTCTCACCCTTACCTTTATTAGGATTACTTTGTATACTAATTCTAATTTACTGCTTGACTCTCAGGAAGCCACTCAGAACCTCCGTGCATCAATTGACGCTTTAGAAAATACTAAATGCTAAAATGTAGCACCGTGCTACAGATAGCGTTTACTGCGCCATTTGTAGTATTTTCTAACATGCACTGTTAAGACAGCAGGTAAAAGTTGGTCTGTGTTCTGTCGGAGCTCCCTGCGACGCGCTGATGAGATCCAAAAAGATCGAAATCGCGATCCGCGTCTGGCAGTTTCGACAGAATATAGTCCACTTCGAATTAATTTAATTGACGCTTTGTTTTTGGATACCTGAAAATTCAAGTTTCCTCAATGATTTTTATGAACAAGTTTGGTTGTTCTGTGAGCGTTCCATGATGTCAGAGTAAATGTTCATTAGATTATCTTTTTGTTCCTGAGTGTGGTTATTTGGTACCATTCTTGCGCTTGCGTCATGTTTAAATCGCAATGTAAAATTTGTTTTACTGTTTCTTTGTTATTGTTATGTTTACTTTATTGGCGATTATCTGAATGCTCATACGTTAGTCTTTCCTCACAATTTCATTAATTTTTTGAACGATTACTTCAGTTCCCGCGGTCACAGGCACGTGACAATATTATCATCAAACACCTCCTTTAGCAGTTCCACATTCCTTTGAAGATTTTAGGTTAATTCGCTGTCAACCATGATCGCGGCACCACAACAAATAGTGTCCTCTACAACAAACACTCGAAAGCAAACTGAAGTAGATTCAGAAAAAAAATATTGGCTGTTGTTTGGAAAGTATTAAGGTCAACAATATTCCTATTACAACTTCAATCAATGCATATTGATCCTGCGAATTCTCCAACGTCAAGTCGCTCGTGCAAATGTCGCGCGGCTGTCCCTTACTTGACGATGCGGGAGAAGTAGAAACTTCATCCCCTTACTCATCGTTTTTACCTCTACCTTTTTTTTACCTTTATGTCTAAGGAATAAAACTAAAATAATTTAAACAAAATCTATCTATAAGTCTTCACGTGATATGCGCACGTCGACGATCCTAATATCTATTTTATTTATGTAAATGTACAGATATAGAAGATAATAAAAGACATATTTTTGACAAAGAAGTCCTTTTTTTCTTGTTAAAAAACACAATATAATCATTACTTGTGTCCTGCTTGTACGAGTTTTGCTGAAGTCCATTTTGTCAACAAGAGGAAGTTATCACGTGTTGACTGAAGCGACGTAAGCAATAAATACGTACTACATAATTCACTACTACGTCATACCGTCAGATTCTCGGCAAGGAAAATCATAGCAGGTCATGAACCGGCGCACTACGCGAGTTCAATACACTGTTGACGTCAGCCCATACCGTTGGCATGCGATTGTGCCCTGCGGGATGTTCACCTACCAAAAGCGTTTGTAAACAACGCGCTTATCAAACAAAATTGCTTAAAGATACCTACTCCGGTTATTAGAAAACTCAATAGATTCATTTGATGGGTACTGTACACTATTACATTATATTATTTGAAACACATGTGTTATGAGTACAGGAAAGGGACACAGTATTACACACGTATTATTCTGTTACTCCTCCTTTGTAGTAAAGAAAGTGGTAAAACGAGTTCACTATGTGTAATATTTGATAGGCAATAAACAGGACATTTACGATGGATAATTAAAAATGAATACATTTTAAACAGGGCTATATGTCTTAATTTCAATTTCAACCAACATTCACTACTTACATATGTAGGTACTTAGTCATTCAATATCAATAATCCTATTTGATAACAATTTCGATGATGAGCCACCACCCCAAGCAATACGCTATTTGAAGAAATAACTCTTTTAAATTGCTTAAACAGATATAAGGTAAATGTGAAGGCACCTAATTTTTAATGAAATGCAGTGAACTATTAATTGGGATTAATTTTTTAATTGTAATCCAGAAATTGCTAAATTTTACTATGTAATGAACATGAAAATTGATTTACCTCATTAATTCATAACCGAAAAAGTATAAACATAATGTGCTCGGGATAACTAAGAAAGTAATAAACAAAAATAATTACCAAATGATCTTCTTTAAAATGTATGTCCATATGTATGAGTCTATACACTTATCTTAATCACAACAATGTTAGTTCATATGTCAAAAATTAGTGATAATAATAATTTTACAAGTGACGAAAGAGTTGATGAAAATTACTAACGAAATGAAAAAACTCCAAAGATGGAACCAATTGCAAAACGAAAAAGTAATAACCAACAATAAAAAACGAAGAATTGGAAATTTACACTTCCAATAATATTCTATTGTACGAACCGGTTAATTAATAACTGTTCCAGGTTTTATATAAAAACATGAAAATAACTCTTTCAATAGTCAGCAGTTGATATTTCGTCTTCTACTTTGTAGGTTAACCGTAAAACTCAGTTAGGAAAGAAAATAAATTAAAGACTAAAAGACTTTCTCATATTTCATTGACACCAAAAAAAAAAAAAACAGTATGATACAAACGCAATATACGTAGGTGTATTCATTCACATCATTGCGATTCACAAGGTTATTCGAAATGAAATGTTAGTATACGAAGAAATTAAAAACGTAAAATACTCTACGACTTATATCTAATTAAAGATTTATGCAAATGTGTGACTTTTTCTAAATATTACACGAATAGTTAATTGGCAATTTAGAATTAGGTACTTATGGTACCTACGAGTAACCGTTTCCAAAATGTGACACGTAGCGTCGTCTGCACAGCGGTCATTTACCTCATTCTTATGGACAGTTCCCTGGCCACTGCATTTCTTCGTTTTTCAAGGTCGCCTAGGCGACTTAACAAATACTATTGTGTGTTATTGTAGTTTAAAATGCACAAGGAACGAGATGTCTTTTCCATGTTATTACTACATCTTATTATTTTTTTTTTGCAAATAATAACTAGTTCAAAATATTTCAGCGAAACTTTGCATAAGTACATCCGTAAAAGGTGAAAAGTTGATGAGCACGGTAACAAAAATGGTTAATCGGTTACATACATATGTATATTGAATAAGTTGCATTTAATATTTATCTTTTGACTACTCAGATAGGAAGTAGAGGAGGTGCGTGTATAGCTCCAACCACTCTTCGGATTGACGACCGTATAATGATGATAAGCCTGATGACCACTCGGGACGCGTGCAAGTTATGCAACCAAGTAAATAAAATATGATCAGAGTAAATAGTTTCAGTGTCCCTTTGCCTTTATTGTCTAATCAGGTAGGTAATTTGTAAGTTGATATACCTATGGGTTTAGTTATAGATGCAACATTTGCAGCGATATGTGAACCAGTTGATTTCTATGTTAACAAGTGATTCTTCTAATTTGAGAGTATGAAAATGAATAACATTCCTTTTCTGCCACAAAATTACTCAAGTTTTACTTGAGCGTAATTTTTTATTACTGTACTTCCTCTTACTTCGCAGAACATATAGGTATCATCAAATGCATGCGTCGTCACTGGTAATTCTAGTGCCATGAATTTATCTTCTCTTTAAAACAACTATTCCAGGAATTTGGCAATATTTTTTCCAGGCTAGCTGCTTTTTGCATAATTTATTATCTAATATTAAACAAGACATATTAGAAGCAGAAATGGGAGTTAAGAGGGTTAGTTAAGGATGTGGGTTGTTCTAGTTTTGGAGAAATGCGAAGAAGATTAGCTCAGGATAGGAAAGAGTGGAGGTGCGTGTCCAACCAGTCTTAGGACTGACGACCTTATGATGATGATGATAATTAAACAAGACATAATACGATATATCTTTTATCTTGTTCTCCTTTTACATAAATAACAAATACCGTAAATATTATTAAAAATTAAAATTAACTGTTTTCATTTTCTCCCTTTTTCTTTATTTATTCAATTTTACCGACTGTTCACGTTGCTCCCCAGCTTATATAGCGAACGGGAGAAATAACGAATGTATCGAATAAGAGGAAAATATGAGAAACAAAAGGAGATCTAACGTAATCCCTGTAGCCGAACGCGAAAGGGAGCACTGCTGCCATCATTTTTTAGCATTCGTTCTCCGTCGACCGTTTCGCTCACTTTTTCATAAAGTATTCTGGATGGTACGGATAATTTTTCCTTGTTTCTCATATTTCTTTTACTACGTTTATTATTTCTTTCTTTGAAAAAATTGACTACAGGCTAAAATTTCTAACCAAAAGCCGTTGTGGATTTTCTCACATCACGTTTTGAGTAAGTTTGTGTACCCAGAACGCGTTATAGGTAAATTATATGCGAAATTATGACGAGCCACCAAGCAAGGTTATGGCTGGAGTGGTCCTGATTCAACTGCAGTTCAGACAAACCATTGTAGCCATAACTTTCAATTTTCAAAATGTAGAAAAACAAATCGTTCTGTGGGCATTACCCACATAACGCGAAAACCGTCGTATATTTTAAGGTTGTCATTCACATTGTAGGTACTAATATAAAAATACCTGAAACCGATGTGAACTTCACAACGCTTTCTAGTATTCCAGCTATAAATTGTAGATAATGCGAAGATTGAGTCAAGATATGAAAAAATGGAGGTGCGTGTCTAAGCAGTCTTCGGGCTGAAGACCTTATGATGATGCTGATGGGCGATTCCGGTTACAGCGTTATACAGTACATAAAACATATTATGTACTATTACAATTTCTCTTGTGTTTTAAATTTTAAAAGGTTCTTTGAAATTTCTTAGAAGTCGGTAGTAGAGGAAACAGGTTCGTTGAAAGTTTTAGCTATTATCTATTGCGTTAAGTAATAGACTAGAGATCTGACGAATAGTGGTTTAACCACAGAGATATTAGAATAGAACAACAGAATCCCACCTGACTCAATGCTCTGCTGCGTCGCCCACTCCGAGAGAGAACGCTACATAGTGCCCCCATAATGTGTCTCTCTCTTTATCGATAGCTCCGTTCCTGACCAAGTAATCAACGTGATTATGCAAGTGCTATTAGAGAGAGATATAATATACACAGAAGGAAATATAGGTATGGCATTCTCTCTAGCACCGGGCGACACCAGACGGTCTTACTCTGCTATTCCATTTCAATATATCTGAATACTGAATATTCGGCCAAACCGAATAATTATCAGAACTTAATAATTTCTGTTAAGAAAGCTAAGAAAGATCTCGTGGGGATTCCCCCGCTTAGTGTCATGTATCGCTTCTCCATATGTGTCCAGGTTCAGACTTGTCTATCATTCCTTAAAAAATTGTTGTTGTAGTTGAATTATTTGAAATAATTAGGAAAAAGTGAGTAAATTTAAGCTATCTATGGTGCAGATGCTTTTTTTAAATATGTAGACGACATACATTAAATTCATTAATTTCAAAAGGTGGCAAAGGAAAATCAAACCAAACATTCGGCAGAATACAGCCATATAAATTGAATACAGAACAATAATTTGGCTTCGGTCCCATCCCTATAATAGACATTGTAGATACACAAAAAAAGATGGAATCATACAACATAGAAAAACTGTAGACTCTAGACCCCACATAAGTTAACTCAGACACATGACGAGTTACAGGGTATTAAGTACAATATACAAAATTTATTCAATTATTCCAAAACTTCTGAATTTTATATTCAACAAATGCATATCTATGTACTGCTAACCCTATACTTTTGGGTTTGAATAGGGAAGTTGGTAATTTCCTATTTCATTCATCATCATCAGGTCGTGAGACCTAAGACTGGTTGGACACGCACCACTACTCGTTGCTACCCTGAACTAACCTTCGCATTTCCCTAAAACTAGAATATTGCACGTCCTTAACTATTAACTCCTGTTTCTGCCTCTAATATGTCTCTGACTAGACCTGCCTGAAAAGGTGTTCTATCAACCTATATCGCATATTTTTTATTGACTTCCATAGATTTCTCTGTTTTGCTATTCTTTCCAATACCTCTTCATTTCTAACATACTCTATCCACGGTATCCTCATCATTTGCCGGTTACGCCACATTCCGAATGCTTCTAACGTTTTCTTTTCCGCCGCGTACATCATCCATGTTTCACACCCGTACAGCGCCGCGCTCCAAACATACACCTTTAACAAACTGTTTCGAATTACTAAATTAATCGTTCACGAGCATAGAGGTAACTACTTTTTATTGAAGACGATTCGACCCAGCGCTATCCTCTGCTTTATATCCCTCCTACTCCTTCCGTCCTAACTTATATGACCTCCTTGATACCTATAATCAGCCATTTCTTCTAATCTTTCGTCTCCTATCATTATATTCGCTCTTTCCCTACTCTTTCTCCCTTGCATACCAATATTTTTGTTTTCCTTTTATTTATTTTCATACAATCTGGTGCCTTACGATTCTTTGTTTTTTAATGCTACATAGAACACTTCTCTCATTATGGAATAACCTAGTTTATCTATCTCCACACTATCTTCCTTTTCTAATATACTTCCTAAGTCATGGCCTGTATATAGGTTCTCTAAATATTCTTCCCACCTTTCTGCCTTTTCCTCATTTTCTATCAAAATGACCCCTACCTCCTTTGTTATATTATTACTATTGTACCCTACTTCTCTAAAATTCCTTTAATTATATTATAAGCGGTTTTACCTATTTCAAACTTTTCTTCTATTTCTTTACACCTCATATCAGTCCACTGTTCCTGAGCTGCTGTACACTTCCTAATTATTTCCCACTTTATCTTGTTTGCCGTTCTTCGTCTGTCCTATTTTTGTATTTCCGCTTCTCTTCTATTAATCGTACAATTTCGTTTGTTATCAAGGGTTTCCTACTTTCGTTTTGTTTAAGACCTAATACATGTGCATTTACTGACTTTAAGCACGTTTTAATGCAGTTTCATTCTGTCTGTATGTTCCTGTCATTCGTTTCTCTCGCCTCCTTTAGTATTTCGCCTGTCCTTGTATCCAGCTTATCCCGCGTTTGGCTACATTCTAGCTTTTCTAAGTCAACATTTCTTTCCCTCTTTTCAATTTAAGATTGGTCTTCATAACTACTACGTCATAATCGCTATATATATCTGCGCTTGGATAACTCCTTCAGTCCTTGACTTGACTTTTAAATCTTTACCTAACAACTATGTAATGTAACTGATATCTCCCTAGATCACCTGGCATCTTCCATGTATGGCGCCTCCTAACGTGATGGTTGAATAAAGTATCCGCGACTGTAAAGCTATGCTTATAGATTCTATCTCCCCTAGCATTTTTATTGCCCAATCCAAAAGAACCTGCTATTGCACAGTCTTTACCTCCACTTACTACTGCGTTGTAGTCTCCTACAACTATTAGGTTTTCCTGCCCTCTCACTAAACTTAACACGTCTATAAACCGCTTCTACGTCTTCATCATTGTAAGATGATGTAGGCATCTAAACCTGCACGATTACTGGTTTTACCGGCTTCGAGTTTAATTTATATCCTATCACTTGTTTGTAAATTACTTTACTTTACACTCTGGCCATTTCCCTACTTGCCTCATGGTTCTAACATTCCACGCTCCAACTAGTGAAATATTACACCTTCGCCAATTGCACTTATTAATAACATCCCCCGAGGTGGTCCCCACCCGGACATCCGAATGGGGGACTAGTTTACGTCCGGAGTGCTTTACCCTAAAGGATGCTATCATTCGAGTTTGGTGTGTTTTTCTTGGTATATAATGTGACGATTTTCCGTTGCCTTCCACATCACAGTATCGTGCATTAGAGTGCCATACCGATACTCGTTATCTCTGCCATCCTGAGTACTGAAAGAGCTGCTGCCCTACTTTAGAGTCTTGTCTTAGTCTGGTTTCTCTTTAAGAACCCCCCCCCCCCATTATTGTTGAACCGATGGTCCCGCTCCCCAAATCATCAAAACTCGCAAGCCAATCCACCTACCCTAGTTTGTACCGGAGATTCGTCAAGGTTCAAGTCCCGTTGGATCGGCTTATGTCATTATACAGAATTTTTTGTATACGGTAAGAAGTACGTAAGTATTTATGACCTGTATCGAGTACCTGACATGAGATGTGCTTTTCATTAAATAACATCCTCACTAGCATCCCAAACCACATTAAATCCCGTTCAAAAAGTCGTTCAAACACTAAACCAATGAAATTTTATTTCTTGGTGGACGGATTTTCAACGAGAGGGTGGAGTTGAAATCGTTGAAGCAAAGCCTATAATGTTTATAAACTCTAAAAATTTGTAAGGTGACAAAATCATACATTTTTAAGTCATTGTTAATCAAAACCTGATATATTAACAAGCGACAGAATTGCAACCATTCGGTGTTTGCTTCTTTTTATCTGGTAGAATTTACCCGGCACTACCTCATAATCGGCAACATTATCTGGTACCGAGCCGGATTCTAAACAGTGTCGGATCTACTGGGTATCTTGTCCAAACAAGGTATCCGCTCTTTCTCTACATGAATATCTTAGATTATTATTACTATTCTCCTCCGTCATAACATGTGCAGAATTTAAATATCAATAATCTATTTTGATGCCTAAAATATGTCTTCTGCTTACTATTTATAAACCACCCTGTATGATGATAGTATGTCATAATAACAATTACTTGTCTAGCACCTAATTTACACTTTCAGCTTGCGTTTAACCAATTAGCAGCACGCCTACGTATACATAGTACCACTGAATTACCAAGAATAAACTGTTATACATATACATATATTAACTATATATTTATGTGGTATACCATTATTTGCCCTAGTTTGCGTAATTGTTTATTTTTATGTTCTTGTTTTCTATAACGGATAACTATACAAAAAACTGTCAATTTTGAGACATATATATTAAAATATTGCATACCTACATGCTGGAAATGAAAAAAAAAATAATTAAACGTGAGTTTTTCATAAACAATAAAACAGTATTGATATATTTTTATTTTTAAACTAGTTATTATTGGATGCTACATTGAATTGAAACTTTGTTTTCCGCATACCTATTTATTAGATTGTAAACATATCTTTTCATAATAAGGAACTTCCTTATATATTATCAAATTATTTGCTATGTTGTACGCTGTAGATAAAACGAAAGAGACAATAAATTAATAAATTAAAAAATAGAATCGTAATGTATATTTTATAGTTTTACGGAAATAAAATCAACGCAATTGTTTCAGGGCACACAATCGTCTATAAAATTTTTTTAAGAGTTGACGTTCGGATTAACCTATTTATCGTTTATAACATGCTAAATGGGTGATAGAAAAAACTATTATTATAACCGATTACTTGTTAGACTTCTAAAAATAGGACTGTTAACACAAAATTTCGCTAAACTTTTGGCAATTATACCGCTTATAAAAATATTTTAGTTAAATCTATTCAATGTTGCCCTTATTTTAATAGAAATTCCGCTCACCTTGAAGTATGTGCGACATCAGAAATGCATAAATTTTTAAATTTTCATCCCCTCTGTTTCTTATTTTCTTTAGGTTTTATTTGTGCAATGTTTTAATTTTTAATGAACTTTCCAACTTCACAACTTCAGCGCATGTGCAGCAATACGAATACCATTCTGCGGCAAGATAATTCCTCTTTTTAGTCAATAAGAATCCCTCACTGAAATTGCGTTAGCTCCGTATTCCAGAATAAGTTAAAGGTGACAATTTAATTAACGGATGAATCTTATAAATCAATATACAATTAAAACTAGAGATTTCATTTTTTTTTTATTTTATCTCAAGCTTTATTCTACTTCACGATTAAGCTATTTTATCTCCAACTATTTCTTAGAAATTCTTGGATCGGTAAATGAAAACATTATTAACAAATGCATACCTGCCAGATTAAAACAATAATGATGTTTAAATAAAATAAGTAAATAAGGTGGAAAAATTCACTACGGGGAATATTGGCTCTTTTTTTGGGATACATCAAATGTGTAGTGATAAATAGACCAACCAAGTACGAAAATTCCGATCGCTTAATTTTTTAAATTTAGTAGATATGGTTATTTTATACAGAAAGAGCATTTACTACTTGGTAGTGAAAAATAGAAAATGCACCAGGGGCAGAAAATAACATGCGATCTGAAACACTACTTTTCCTGCCTATGTGCATAATATGTAACAATAATACTATCACAGAACTTATGGAGTTTTATTGGATTATATGGAACTCTGAAGTTAAAATCTTTAAGCGGTATGGACACCTCTGACCCACGTGAAAGAAAATGGTTCTACGTCCCTGACAATATGACTATCTTAATAGGTTTTTAATATGTCTATGCAGATTACCTACGTATGTAAATTCATTGAGACAATGCTCTTTTGCAGAAATTCTTAATAAATTATTATGCTTAATTCAGTTAGTAATCACCGGCGATTGGTATGGAATTCGAATTCCACATGCGCACGTGTTTTCACAAACCAATCCTTTAACAAATCAATAAACTTATCACAAATTACAGCATTAATCATAAGCTACTTTTTAGAAATCTATTTCTTCAGATAAGTTTTAAGAACAAATGCTTACATTTATTTTAAAGGCATAAGTTACTAATTTCACTTTTGAATTTTTAAAAACACATTAGTTTTACGATTGTCTTTATACGTTAACGTTTCATTTGTTTATTCTCCTAATCAATTGTTATTTTTTCAAAAGTTAATAGGTTGTAATGATTTGATAATTTCAGCTTTAAATTTATATGGATTTAACAGACTGTACTTCTCACTAAACATAAAGTGGTTTTAAACAATACCACTTAATAAAATAAAACCAAACAAAAACATAATTAATGAAATTCATATTACAAGGAAGTATATTTTTGTTATGTACTCTTTGAAATACAAATTTGTTAGGTAGTCCATGAAATACAATTATTTCACACATACATCGCCATCTAGTATGTATTAAAATAACAGGCGACGTTTTCATAGGAAATTGTAAACGTTCTAAATAGGGTTTATCATAAACAAATCGAAAAAAATAACAAGCAAATACCCTAATATTATATTTTGCTCGTTATTCTAATCTTTCTACTGTACTCAAAAATTAATAATACAGTTCTCATCTTATTTCATATCAATTCAGATTATTTAAAGCATTTTAGAAATGCTTATTTCTTAATTTATTGCATTGCATTACAATATAAGCATTAACATCCTCATCATTTGTTAAAACAGTCCAATGTTCATGTAATCCGTTCTAATGATGTTTCTTCAGGGATATGCATTTATTTATTAATGATGCAATTTTTTAAAATTATAATTGTAATTTGATGCTGTATTTTTAAAACAATTAAACTCACAATAAATAAAATCTAATAATTAAATAACAAAAAAATACAACCCCTATTTACACATACTTGATATTTGATGAAAAATTAAAATATATTAACTATAATTGAAGTGCTAATAAAAATAAAGGGTAATAAAGTACTTTGAAAAAATGACTTACCATTGAAAAGCATTAAAATGAAAATAAACCAGTCCANATATCTCATAATTTTGCATCAGCTTCACAGCATTCTGATTAGATCTAATTTATTATGTATTTTACTATGCGATGGATATTGGTCTATCATACTAAAAATACCTGTATGTTAGATGAAAAACATCGCTAGATAAATAGTCATCCAGACGGCCGATCGATTGGTATAGCATTCATCGGTAGTAACCATGACATACAATGTCTTGTCTTTAATTCGTTAAGATCGACGATACAGAAAACCTAAGAAGTTTTACAAGATGTCAAATAAAGAAATAAGTAACTGAAATATTTGAAGACTAAATTAAATTAATGACCGCAGTTACATTGTGTTGAACAAACACGTAAAATACTTTTTTAATAAAGTATGAACAGGTATGCTCAATTTTAAGAATAAGCAATATTTTGTTATTACGTTCCGCTACTCTCAGTTTCCTTTGGCCAAGTTTAAGTTAAGAAAAACAGGCTAATGCTAGAAATTATTCACATTTTCCTGCGTACCTGTGCCTTTTTAACTAAATTCTTATAATTCTTAATGTTAATCTATAATAAAATAACAATAGGAAAAAAAAATAGGTTTTAGTATATAGTCAAATGACGAATTCAATACATGTTCGGCATGGCTACTTGTATAAAACTTTATAAAATTTTATGCCAGGGACGTAGCTAGCTTTTTTCCATGAACCAAGGATGGGCCACACCCAGTTAAATATAACCTAAAAGATTCCGTAATAACACGATATTAGTATTTTACGCATCCAGGTAGGAAAAGTAAAAAAGGTGTTAGACAGCATGTTTATTTCCTCCCCTAGTGTGTATGCTATATTTCACCATCTCTGGGCTAAGAAGAAAAGCTTTTTGCAATCATTTTTATTAGAAGGAAAAACGCAAAAGCTCTCGGTTTGGAGAAAGTATTTATATTTTTGCATCGTAAAACGAAAACACCTCACAATTTTGATTGAGCAGCAAAGCGTCTTTGGTTATGTAAAATTTAATTCTGTAGTTTTAAATGTTACGTAAAATCAAATAAATATGTAGGGTTGGCCAGCACATGGGCCAGTGCTTTCAATGCCTAGTATTTAGTCCACCCTTACCTACGTCCTTGTTTTGTATAACGTATGTCATATAAACCCAGTTTCAAAATATTTTGAGTAAGAATTGAGATCTTAATTAATACGTAGGTATTTAGTAGTATTTCAAATAAGTAGAAAGGGAGGTTGTGGTGATGGAAATACTAATAGTAAGAAGACTTACCCAATTCTGACTGTTTTACGTTGAGAGCGCTCACAAGAGAAAATGAGCCAAGCACGTGTCCGCGGGATTTTTTTTAATTGTTGTGGTGAATTTGGAGTAAGAGTATTTTACCTTGCGCATGTTTGCTTAGGAAATTCGGAAATTTACTGCTGAAGTTTTTGAAAATATACATTCTGACAAGGTTGAAAATGAGAGTTACGAATGGTAATAGAAAATAGAACCGAAATATACAAAATGATATTTTGCTTTATTAAAAGGAATATTTTTAAAGTTATTGACTTGTCAACAGTAAAATTTTAGCGAACAGCTAACGAAGATTCAACGCTATGAAGTTTGTAGCGCGGCTGTTATTAATTCTTCTGATATATATCTATATTGTGAAGAAGCATTAACGAAGACAATTTTAGCAGAATAGTGTAGGGGGCGACATCTACCAGGTTCATTTAAAGACACTCCTTCAAATATTAATATATTTAGTAAATAAAAGGTGTCGCAACAGGACATTTTTTAAATAGACCAATACAATATCAAAACAAAAATGAAATATGAAGTTTGAGAAATATCAACTAAAGGCGTAATGGCACACTTATTAGATTTTAGTAATATAATAGCATTAACATGAATGTCAAATGTAAATAAAAACGCTTCTTTACTTTTCTTAATAGCACAAAATTGAAATGTTCGGTAGGAATTAAAAAACTCATTTCAAGGTAATATAAGTCAATAAGTACCTATATTTTTTAAATTATTGAATATTTAAAGAACAAATATTTAATTTTTTTAATACACTTTTAATACGAAAAGTTTCTTAATTTTATTTATGCAAAAATTTTA
>NW_020438992.1:625737-635448 GCF_000699045.2 Agrilus planipennis | reverse complement strand
ATTAACTTCATGCTTTAAACATTAATTTTATCGTATATAGAACTAGAATTTAATTCATTATAAATTATTCATATCTAATGCCTGTATAATGGTTTACCAATTAAACTAAATTCTTATAATTCTTAATGTTAATCTATAATAAAATAACAATAGGAAAAAAAAATAGGTTTTAGTATATAGTCAAATGACGAATTCAATACATGTTCGGCATGGCTACTTGTATAAAACTTTATAAAATTTTATGCCAGGGACGTAGCTAGCTTTTTTCCATGAACCAAGGATGGGCCACACCCAGTTAAATATAACCTAAAAGATTCCGTAATAACACGATATTAGTATTTTACGCATCCAGGTAGGAAAAGTAAAAAAGGTGTTAGACAGCATGTTTATTTCCTCCCCTAGTGTGTATGCTATATTTCACCATCTCTGGGCTAAGAAGAAAAGCTTTTTGCAATCATTTTTATTAGAAGGAAAAACGCAAAAGCTCTCGGTTTGGAGAAAGTATTTATATTTTTGCATCGTAAAACGAAAACACCTCACAATTTTGATTGAGCAGCAAAGCGTCTTTGGTTATGTAAAATTTAATTCTGTAGTTTTAAATGTTACGTAAAATCAAATAAATATGTAGGGTTGGCCAGCACATGGGCCAGTGCTTTCAATGCCTAGTATTTAGTCCACCCTTACCTACGTCCTTGTTTTGTATAACGTATGTCATATAAACCCAGTTTCAAAATATTTTGAGTAAGAATTGAGATCTTAATTAATACGTAGGTATTTAGTAGTATTTCAAATAAGTAGAAAGGGAGGTTGTGGTGATGGAAATACTAATAGTAAGAAGACTTACCCAATTCTGACTGTTTTACGTTGAGAGCGCTCACAAGAGAAAATGAGCCAAGCACGTGTCCGCGGGATTTTTTTTAATTGTTGTGGTGAATTTGGAGTAAGAGTATTTTACCTTGCGCATGTTTGCTTAGGAAATTCGGAAATTTACTGCTGAAGTTTTTGAAAATATACATTCTGACAAGGTTGAAAATGAGAGTTACGAATGGTAATAGAAAATAGAACCGAAATATACAAAATGATATTTTGCTTTATTAAAAGGAATATTTTTAAAGTTATTGACTTGTCAACAGTAAAATTTTAGCGAACAGCTAACGAAGATTCAACGCTATGAAGTTTGTAGCGCGGCTGTTATTAATTCTTCTGATATATATCTATCTTGTATGTTGATATAGACATACCATTTGATAAAGCGAATTTTTTTGAGACCAGTACAGATGCAATTTTTTATCACTTTACAAATGCAAATTTAGAATGAAAATTTTTATTGTCTGTTGCCTAAAATTTTGTTCATCATATATTATAAATCTAATCTATTTGATATATGCCGTTATATCAAACAAAATGAATACGTAACTGTGATGCGGTTTTTAAACTATTTCAGTTGTCAACATTTAGAAAAAGTTAAGTTTCCGTATCAAATTAGCGATACGCTCCTATTTCAAAAATTATAAGATAATATTGTTTTTATTCAAGGTAATTATAATATTTGCCATAAAACATTGTTGATAAATACTACTCACTTCAGTGGTACATATAATATTACTTGATATAAAGTGCAGTTCTTTTAAAACATATAACCTGATCCCTTAGTTATCGTTACTTATACTATTGCTTTTAATTGGGCCTATTAATAATATCGCATTATAAATGTGGGTACTTGTTCTACCCGTTTTCTTTATGTTGGTAATATGGGAATGATTCGAGTAATAAATTCAGATTATATGAAAATACGTATTTTATTTATTATTGTTATTATTTCATTATTTCAAACACTCGCATATAAATCTTTTAAATTTTTTTTTAAAAATCGGAAAATTTATTGTAATGTACCTAAATTATAGAAAATTTTTATCTATTATATTTACTAGGGCTGGCAGATAATGTGGGTACGGTGGGTAGTTGTACCTACATGAAAAATTCCAGGTGGGTATTTTATCCATCAGGAATTTTATATCATTTTTACTACACACATGAGACATTTATATTTTTGGGTTTAGGTAAATCGAGAAAGTTGGATGCTTCGTGGATGCATGTTTCCCCAAATTTACGAGCTACCCTGAAAATAACCGTTTTAAAAGATAATTTTAATATAAGACCTATTGAAAAATGTATCGCATTGATGTTTTATGGCAGTGTCTGAACGACAATTTAGGTAAGTACGGTGAAATGTTCTACATCTTTAGCATAAACAATATATTTGGCTTTCATTAAAATTTCTGAGAAATCTAGTATGAGTATAATGCGATTTTTGCGTGATGGAATCATATAAAGAGAAAGAATTATTTACATCCTATTTATACTAAATTTATGTACATGGTTCTTATGGATAAAGTTAGATTAGCAAGTTACACTCGTGTACATAAGTAAATGTCTCTGACCTAGTTGTTGCACTTTGTCGCGATTTTTACTATACTAGCACAAAATGTATAACTTATAGTGTTTTAAATTGTTACACTTTTGAGTGTTCCAATAGGACTCCCCTTTCAGTAAAGAACGATGTGGATTAACCCGTTCGGATGTATCTGGGAAAGCGTACTCAATGACCGGACCGGCTTGTTGTATATGCTGGTCTGTCGTCCATCTTCTTTTCTGCAGGGGTAGGTTGAGGATGCTGTTCATCTCCCCTTTACTTGGGTTGGGCAGGTAGACATTGAATGAATGTTTGCCTCTTGTAATCACTTTATATGGATCATCCTATCAAAACGGTAATGGGGCTATCTCGTCGAATTAGGACATACTCGGCCGATTTTAGATCTTTAAGGATGAATGTTTCCTGTTCACCATGCCTAGTTCCAGCTACAGGTCGTAGAATTTGGAAATGATCGCGAAGCAGTTGTACGTATGTCTGGGTGGTGGTGTAAAACTGTCGGGTATCCGGTGAAATTCGCCTGGTAAACGAAGTGGCTTACCATATAATGCGGCTTCCAGGCCACACGAATGCCTAGCAGAACAGTAGGAAGAATCCGAGTTCAGCTGCTGCTCATATGACAAGTTATTGCGTCTTTTAATTGGCGATGTAACCGCTCAACCATACCATTTGCTAAGGGATGGTAGGCAGTTGTATGGATATGTTTTGAATTTGTTAAATGCGACAGCTCCTTGAAAATTTGGCTCAGATTTTGTACCTAGGTCCGTGGTGATTCTTAAGGGTGCGCATCTATGTTCGTGCTACTGTTGTCGCTTTTTGATTTCTCATGGAAAAAGCTTCAGGTTAACGTGTGAGTCTGTCTACACACGTGAGAAAATAACGGTATTCTTCCGAGGGTGGCATCACAACTATGTCAGTGTGGACGTGGTCGAATCTTTCTGATGACAATTCGAATTTGCCCAAGGGTGGAGAAACTTGGCGAGTAATTTTTGGTTTTTGGCAAGAGAGAAACTCGCGTGCCCATTTGACACATTCTTTGTTAGCATATGACTACATGAATCGTTGGATTAGTTTTATGGATGCACAAATGCCAAGATGTGTTAGCTATTTGAATGCAGCGAAACGAAATGTTGGGGTTAAAAAAGGTCCTGCCGTACCAGTAGAAATGTTTGAGCCAGGAATGTGAATTCGTTTGAGTTGTAGAGATTGGTTTGAGTTAATGTATTCGTGAAGTTCCCTATCGGATTTAGGTTCAGAAGAAAGGACTTCGTAATCAACGTGTGTTGATAGCTCAGAAATTCATGAGAGTATGTCGACAATAACATTATCTTTCCAAGAAATATGCTGAATGTTCATTGAGAATTGGCTAAAAAAGTTCAGATGCCATGACTGTCTGGAGGAGCATTTGTCAGGGTTCTGACGGAAAGCAAAAGTAAGGGGTTTGTGATTTGTAAAAATGATGAAGTAACGGGTTTCGAGAAAATGACAGAAATGCTTGATTGTGCGATAAACTGAGAGAAATTCTCGATCGAATGCGCTGTATGTAGCTTCAGCGTTAGAGAGTTTAAAGGACAAAAATGCTAGGGGCTCCCAAGTTCCATTGTGGATGTTCAGATTTCCTAGCAAAACTATTTAAAAACCATGTAGCTTTTGTGTAGTCCTGAAAAGTATACAGTTAAAAGGTCTGGAATTATGCCTGCTAACATTTTCTTTGACATTTTATGGTTTGTGTGCAAGCGTTTGAAGAACATTGAAACTTGAAAACAAGGAGTAATAACAAAAGGTGCAAGCATGATACAGGCAGTTATTGGGATAGAACTTTAGGAAAGTAATACATTTGGTTTTTTGGAAAAGGTGATATGGCCGATAGGTCGAATTATTGAGGGGAAATGCTGAAGTACTCCGTGGTATACGGAAATGCTCGGCTTCGTATCTGTGACGGAAGTGACAGAGGGTTGGCTGCAATTGGTTACTTGACTAGAGGTGGTGAGGTGGATGAGCCGATCCAGGAATCGTTGATGTCTTAAATCTACCAGCAGTTGGTAGTGTGCAATGAAAGTAGCACTAATGATTGGTTTCGTGACATCGGCTGTAATGAAACGCCATGGGAAATATCTTCGTAGGCCTATACTGAGAGACAGAACAATAGTACCATAAGTGGCTATGTTGGTGCCGTTTGCTGCTTATAGCGTGAACGTGGATTTCTGACGTGCCTCAGGTGTTAATGACTTGGGATGCACGCAGATGTTAGCACCGCTGTCGACTAGGAATTTCTGTCTGTGACAAATAATCGACGTTGCGCTGTGTGGATCTCAGTCGTTGTCATATGTGGTTTTCTGGTTGATTTCCTGTTGTCATCGATCATGATGGGATGTGATGGTGTGCCTTGCCCTTGACTATTTCCCATGTTGTTCAGATCCATCTGGAGGGCATGTACCATATTGACGAAAGTTTGAAGGTCTCCGAAGTGGAACTGGTCGTGAATTAGCTGCGACTATAGTTGCTTCCACAATTCAATCCACCCAGACCCTTGTCCCGCATAGTTGCGATGATGGCTTGAACATTAAGTAGGAGACGACTTGACCAAATGGTTCCCACTAAATTATCCGACATAGTGGTTCCGGCCAGACCGCGTAGATGACGCAGAAATTGTGTGGCTTTCCTATCCCCCCCAAACCTTCTCGCTCGAGGAGTTTCATTCGTGCTTCTTGGAAGATGCCCAGCCGACGATTGAGTGCTGCCTTATGGTTCAGTCGCTGGGGGGTTGGCAGTGATATTATTACGCACTTCCGCCTCATAGCGAGGGTCCAGGTTGCCTAGCACATACCCAAACTTTGTGGATTCGGACGTAATTCCGTAGCCCTCAAAACTGCTGTCGACCAAACAAAATCAAAGTAACTAAAGGGCGGCAATTTGACGGTTAATCTGTCGAAGTACATGGTGGAAGCAGCGGTGTCTTGTGGGAAGGTTGGGCGTTCCGTTGCTACTGGCCTGGGTGACGTTTTTATTTAACATGCTGAGGCCGTAGAGCAGGGCTGCTCTGTTCCGCAGGGTAACCAACGTACAAAATGTGTAATGGACTAAACGGTGGTTTGGGTGGCAAATCATCTGCAAAAGGTTCAAGCTGTCGTCGCCATGTAGTTCATTACTGTAGTCTGTAGTCGATTGTTTCTTAGTCGGGGTCACCACTGTAGTCGTTTATGACTAGCGAAAATTGTGCTTCTGATAAGAACTGGTTTTATAATAACGTTGGACACTTTTCAGCATATATGTTGAATTGATATTATTGTAGCATCCGAAGGTTGACACTATTTCAGCATCCAATGAAGAGTGAGCCTTGTGTTAGACTAATTTATTGAATTATTCACATCCTATTTATACTAAATTTATTTACATGGTTCTTATGGACAAAGTTAGATCAGCAAGTTACACTTGTGTACATTTGTAAATGCCTCTGACCTAGTTGTTACACTCTGTTGCGATTTTTACTATGCTATCGCAAAATGTATTACTTATGGTATTTTAAATTGTTACACTTTTGAATTGTAATATCAGATACCGAGTGTTCTCACATTGTTATGTAATATAGTAATAGTCTTGACAGTATTGTTTCTATCCTATCTATCCAAGATCAACAACCAACCTGAGTCGAACATCATCTGTCGGGATTGAATTACACTTTTTGCACAAGTAGGTGGTAGGTGCATACAATTCAATATGATCAATTTAATAAATTAATTATAATTTTAAATGTCATGATCTAAAAATCGAAACTTAATCGCTCCTACGTTTGACTAGTTAATCTTCAAGTCTATTAAAAAGAGCCAAAGTCCAAGCTAATTGTGAGTATATCCAAATTTTGTTTTCACTAACTATTTTTGTTTAACGTCGACGATACATGAAAGACTGTCTGAATGAAATTTTGAGAGAGTTTGACCCGGGGTCATTTTCCATGGACGGGATCCTATACACCGGATACAAAAATTGAAGGATTCGAGGGAAGTTAGGTGGCATTATGAGGTAATTACATAGTTATAACAGTGGCGAATTCAGGAGGAAAAAATGGAAGAAATTCTCCATCTCCCCAAGAGCTATACTGTGAAAAATTTTGTATGAGGAAAATAAAATTAGGAAAATTTCCCCTGAATATTAGATAAAAAACGTAATATTTTTAATTAATTTTCTTTTCATATGGGCTTAGGGTGGGCTACATCGCTGTAGATTTTCATGTAACCCAAAACCCTTTGAGTTCCGTGATAATATTAGAATATCAGACCGCATGCTAATTTCTTCTCCCTGGGCGTACGATATTTTTCACCATTCCTTGGCCACGAAATAAAACTTTCGTGGTTAAATAAATAAGCAATCATTATGTTCATCGAGAGAAAAATCGCAAAAGCTCTCTATTTAGACAAACTATATATTAGATACTTTGCCTGGGAAGTAAATATTTCATGGGTAAATAATTTAGTAATCATTTTGTTCGTCGAAAGAAAAATCTCATAAGCTATTCAAACAAACTAATATATATTTTTGCATCATATAAAAATATCTCATAATTTTGCATCAGCTTCACAGCATTCTGATTAGATCTAATTTATTATGTATTTTACTATGCGATGGATATTGGTCTATCATACTAAAAATACCTGTATGTTAGATGAAAAACATCGCTAGATAAATAGTCATCCAGACGGCCGATCGATTGGTATAGCATTCATCGGTAGTAACCATGACATACAATGTCTTGTCTTTAATTCGTTAAGATCGACGATACAGAAAACCTAAGAAGTTTTACAAGATGTCAAATAAAGAAATAAGTAACTGAAATATTTGAAGACTAAATTAAATTAATGACCGCAGTTACATTGTGTTGAACAAACACGTAAAATACTTTTTTAATAAAGTATGAACAGGTATGCTCAATTTTAAGAATAAGCAATATTTTGTTATTACGTTCCGCTACTCTCAGTTTCCTTTGGCCAAGTTTAAGTTAAGAAAAACAGGCTAATGCTAGAAATTATTCACATTTTCCTGCGTACCTGTGCCTTTTTAATATACCTATTAAGTTTTCTTCTTCTTGTTATTTTCCCGGTCTCCTCAGTTTTCACNTAAAATTATACTACTATTAATAATAGTAAATATTACCTTTTCTATAGTCTTCTAAAAGAAGATGGAAATGGCCCAATTTTACCCATGTTTTTGGATCAATGCTGATCTTCTTGGTTGGTTCGCTATCAGCATTTGATACAATTTGTCTCCCTGCTTGTATTACCATAAGTTGTAGGTATTTTACTGCCTATGTATTGATAAAGGTGTGAATTAAAGAACAAATAAAAAATAATATTCACAAACTACCAACCTTTAAAATTAGAGCCTTCTTCTTATCATTTTCTGGGAGTTGTAATTGGAGAAAACCAAATTGCCGACTATAACAAGTAAAGTCATTTAAATTGTATTAGTAAGACGAAATTAAAATTACCTATCAAGCTCAGAAAGTACATGTAGTTCTTGTGGAGTCATGGTAATATCATCAGGATCATACACTGCATTTGCTTTACTCATTTTTTTTTCTTTAAAAATGAAACACTTGACACGAAATTTAACTTTGCCGGTCTATGAATATTGCTCCGAATACAATCAACACCGAAAACAGGTTTATAAAAAATCCGGGTACACTATATTTTAACGCGAATTTCTCGTGTAACATTTATGACAATAATAACTAATAACACACTTATGTTAGCAAGTAGCTTACTGCCACAGCAATTTTACGTATTAGGTTATGATTGTTCTTTTTCTTCTTTCAAGAAATATTTAGTTCCAGTTGTCACACATACGAAGTTCCTACATGTTTTTTTTTTCTTAAATAAAACTTATACATATACATATATTAACTATATATTTATGTGGTATACCATTATTTGCCCTAGTTTGCGTAATTGTTTATTTTTATGTTCTTGTTTTCTATAACGGATAACTATACAAAAAACTGTCAATTTTGAGACATATATATTAAAATATTGCATACCTACATGCTGGAAATGAAAAAAAAAATAATTAAACGTGAGTTTTTCATAAACAATAAAACAGTATTGATATATTTTTATTTTTAAACTAGTTATTATTGGATGCTACATTGAATTGAAACTTTGTTTTCCGCATACCTATTTATTAGATTGTAAACATATCTTTTCATAATAAGGAACTTCCTTATATATTATCAAATTATTTGCTATGTTGTACGCTGTAGATAAAACGAAAGAGACAATAAATTAATAAATTAAAAAATAGAATCGTAATGTATATTTTATAGTTTTACGGAAATAAAATCAACGCAATTGTTTCAGGGCACACAATCGTCTATAAAATTTTTTTAAGAGTTGACGTTCGGATTAACCTATTTATCGTTTATAACATGCTAAATGGGTGATAGAAAAAACTATTATTATAACCGATTACTTGTTAGACTTCTAAAAATAGGACTGTTAACACAAAATTTCGCTAAACTTTTGGCAATTATACCGCTTATAAAAATATTTTAGTTAAATCTATTCAATGTTGCCCTTATTTTAATAGAAATTCCGCTCACCTTGAAGTATGTGCGACATCAGAAATGCATAAATTTTTAAATTTTCATCCCCTCTGTTTCTTATTTTCTTTAGGTTTTATTTGTGCAATGTTTTAATTTTTAATGAACTTTCCAACTTCACAACTTCAGCGCATGTGCAGCAATACGAATACCATTCTGCGGCAAGATAATTCCTCTTTTTAGTCAATAAGAATCCCTCACTGAAATTGCGTTAGCTCCGTATTCCAGAATAAGTTAAAGGTGACAATTTAATTAACGGATGAATCTTATAAATCAATATACAATTAAAACTAGAGATTTCATTTTTTTTTTATTTTATCTCAAGCTTTATTCTACTTCACGATTAAGCTATTTTATCTCCAACTATTTCTTAGAAATTCTTGGATCGGTAAATGAAAACATTATTAACAAATGCATACCTGCCAGATTAAAACAATAATGATGTTTAAATAAAATAAGTAAATAAGGTGGAAAAATTCACTACGGGGAATATTGGCTCTTTTTTTGGGATACATCAAATGTGTAGTGATAAATAGACCAACCAAGTACGAAAATTCCGATCGCTTAATTTTTTAAATTTAGTAGATATGGTTATTTTATACAGAAAGAGCATTTACTACTTGGTAGTGAAAAATAGAAAATGCACCAGGGGCAGAAAATAACATGCGATCTGAAACACTACTTTTCC
>NW_020438992.1:601860-620653 GCF_000699045.2 Agrilus planipennis | reverse complement strand
AGTTAATCTTCAAGTCTATTAAAAAGAGCCAAAGTCCAAGCTAATTGTGAGTATATCCAAATTTTGTTTTCACTAACTATTTTTGTTTAACGTCGACGATACATGAAAGACTGTCTGAATGAAATTTTGAGAGAGTTTGACCCGGGGTCATTTTCCATGGACGGGATCCTATACACCGGATACAAAAATTGAAGGATTCGAGGGAAGTTAGGTGGCATTATGAGGTAATTACATAGTTATAACAGTGGCGAATTCAGGAGGAAAAAATGGAAGAAATTCTCCATCTCCCCAAGAGCTATACTGTGAAAAATTTTGTATGAGGAAAATAAAATTAGGAAAATTTCCCCTGAATATTAGATAAAAAACGTAATATTTTTAATTAATTTTCTTTTCATATGGGCTTAGGGTGGGCTACATCGCTGTAGATTTTCATGTAACCCAAAACCCTTTGAGTTCCGTGATAATATTAGAATATCAGACCGCATGCTAATTTCTTCTCCCTGGGCGTACGATATTTTTCACCATTCCTTGGCCACGAAATAAAACTTTCGTGGTTAAATAAATAAGCAATCATTATGTTCATCGAGAGAAAAATCGCAAAAGCTCTCTATTTAGACAAACTATATATTAGATACTTTGCCTGGGAAGTAAATATTTCATGGGTAAATAATTTAGTAATCATTTTGTTCGTCGAAAGAAAAATCTCATAAGCTATTCAAACAAACTAATATATATTTTTGCATCATATAAAAATATCTCATAATTTTGCATCAGCTTCACAGCATTCTGATTAGATCTAATTTATTATGTATTTTACTATGCGATGGATATTGGTCTATCATACTAAAAATACCTGTATGTTAGATGAAAAACATCGCTAGATAAATAGTCATCCAGACGGCCGATCGATTGGTATAGCATTCATCGGTAGTAACCATGACATACAATGTCTTGTCTTTAATTCGTTAAGATCGACGATACAGAAAACCTAAGAAGTTTTACAAGATGTCAAATAAAGAAATAAGTAACTGAAATATTTGAAGACTAAATTAAATTAATGACCGCAGTTACATTGTGTTGAACAAACACGTAAAATACTTTTTTAATAAAGTATGAACAGGTATGCTCAATTTTAAGAATAAGCAATATTTTGTTATTACGTTCCGCTACTCTCAGTTTCCTTTGGCCAAGTTTAAGTTAAGAAAAACAGGCTAATGCTAGAAATTATTCACATTTTCCTGCGTACCTGTGCCTTTTTAATATACCTATTAAGTTTTCTTCTTCTTGTTATTTTCCCGGTCTCCTCAGTTTTCACTGGTTAACTTTGAGCAACAGAAGATGGGCTAATGCCAAAGAAACCTCACTCACATCGTTTGGGATACGAAACCAATTTTCTGTTCTTAAATTTTATAGAGCTAACAGTACCTACTTCTTGCTCTGAAATATGATCGGTTATTATTAAAAACTCCACTTTTAATTTAACCTATTGTGTTATCAGTATTATTAAGAAATCTGCATACTATCCCGCATGTTTCAAGGATTACTAATTATTGTAGACTGATTTACGTAAGTTTATACATTTTCAATTCAGTTAGGTTAGCATGGCATGTTTTAGGAGTAACGCCTATTTATGAAATTATTATTGGAATAATTCAAACTGTGTTTTGATTTGACATTTCCTTTATTTCTTGGGTTAAAGGTATATATTTGTAAATTTGTAGCGTTGATGGTTAGTGTGGTATCAGGTCTGTTATGACCAAGTAGTTCAGACAGTAATCAATGTCTTTAATCCCAATAAAGTTTGACTGTGTGCTTTCATTATGCCTGTCGGTATACTGAGGGCTAGTAAAAAATGAACAATCCCCAGGGATATAATCAATTGTTTCATGAGATTTTTAGTTGTATTTTTGCATAACTTTTTTCGTTTTTATTATTTTGTCCTGAATCGGTATCATCATGAATCCCTCATTTTCTGAGAATATATTTCCTTTCTTTAACTGCATGTTAGATGCTTCTTTATCTATCTATCTATCTTTCTGTTGTTAGTTACGGTATTTTTCATGAAGCGCATTTGATTTTCACGTTTCAATTTTTCCGGATCATTATGTTTTAGTTTACATTGACTGTTTTTAAACTTTCTTCGTTGTAAGTACCCTTTCCCCTCGATTTTGTAGATGTAAATTACTGAAATACATACAAATGAGCTATTCTAGCCATGATCTCTGATATTTCTCCTCCCATAGGTAGATGAGCAATACTTCAATAACGTGTTATCGACGAGAATTATTTAAGTTTGAGTATGCACTTGTCAGAGCCCAATACTTCCATTAAAAATGATTGCCATGATTATTTCTTTTAATTAATACACCTCCATGACTAATAAAACACTTCTTAATGATAATCAATAATAATATGATATAAAAGCAAGTGATCAAAAAATTTGTTCAGTTATTTTTTCAGTATTTGTACAAAATTCGTTATCTAGATAAATTATTTACAATTTTTGATTTTTTGGAAATAAGGAAGAATTATATTTTTGGCGCACCCAATAAATCATTAATTAAATTTCAAGTACTTTTATTAAATTTTATTATTTCATTCCCAGATTAAATATATTTTTCAAAAGCCTTAGAAATTTTCGTGTTTAGAGCTACGACGAATTAAATATCTTATTCCGTTCTTCGGCCAAAATGGTTTACCACCAAACCGAATAAAACATAACAAAAAAGCCAAAACATTTTTAAAGTCTCATCCTCAACTTTAGCTGTTTTTTTTTAAATTTGTTCGTAATGTTTTTATTGTATGTATTTCTCCTAAACCCAAATTGATCTTCCACTGATAGTTCTTCCCCCCTTTTGTCCATCCTCCTATGTACAATTCTAGTTGAGATTTTTGACGCATGGATCTATCCGCGCTTCTCTTTTTAGGTATGGTTACTACCACGTTCCGTTTATAAACCTCTGGGATTTTCTCCGTCTCGTAAATGTGACTACTAGCTTAAACATATGATCTCTACCCTCTTGTCCTGCATGTTTTAGAATTTTCCCCTGTATCCCAAGTGTTTTGATGCTACATCGAACTCTTCCCTCATTATATCATAACCTAGCTTATCTACCTCAACACTATCTTCCTTCTGTAATACACCTCTTAACTTATAACCTGCGTATAGGTTCTCCAAATATTCTTTCCACCTATCTGCCTTTTCCTCATTTTCTGTCAAAATGACTCCTACCTCGTTTATTATATTGTTACTACTGTACCCTACATCTCTAAAATTCCTTTTAATTATATTATAAGCCTCATTGGCTTTACCTGCTTCAAACTTTTCTTCTGTTTTTTTACACCTCCTAACAATCTATTGTTCCTTAGCTACCCAACACTTCCTAATTATTTTCCACATTATAGCCTTATATCTTTTTTGCCTTTCTTCGTTTGTCCTGTTTTTGAATTTCCACCTTTTTTCCTAATTAATCCTTCAGTCTCATTTGTTATCCAGAATTCCCTACTTTTGTTATATATACCTAGTATATCTGTAGCTGCTGAATTTAGGCAGTTCCATTCGGTCTTTATGTCCCTGTCATTCGTGTTTTCCGCCGCCTTTAGTATTTCGTCTGTCCTTGTACCTAGCCTATCACCCGTTTCGTTACATTTTAGCTTTTCTAAGTCAAGACGTCTCCTACCTTCCCTCTTTTTCAGAATTTTTAATTTAAGATTGGTCTTCATAACTACTAAATTATGATTGCTATCTATATCTTCTCCTGGACAACTCCTACAGCCCTTCACTTGATTTTTAAATATTTGTCTAATAAGTATGTAATTTAACTGATATCTTTTGTTCGTAATGTTATACTTTTCCATAGATTGTTAATTTTAATAATTTTATATGAATTCCGTTTTCCCAATTTATGGAATTTAAAAACAAATTAATTCAAAAAACGTATTTAAATTTTATAGAATATTACATAAGGAAAGTGTACACGGAAAAATGACTACGTTTAATTCTACATGAGGTTTTCAACTATTTTCATGACAAATATGTATTAATTAACAGTGATTATTACCTTGATAAATGCTTAGCTAATAAACGAAACAACTTCTAATAAATTCATTTCAAAACTTATAACAAAAAGGTACCTTAAATTCCTAGCTTACATTCAAATCCGTAATGTGTACATATGTTTAGACATTTTATCTAGTACTGGCCGATTAGGGAATTTGACAAATAGTTGATGGTACCAATATATAAATCGGTTCCCCTACTGGCAGCAAAATCCTTTACCAATTTAAATTTACTAATATAATCATTAAGTTAATGTACTAACGATGATATTTCTCTGTTATGCAGTTGCACGTTCCATAGTATCAATCATGCTACTAGGGGTGAATAAAACTGCTAAATTATAGTTGACTTCGTTGTAGCGGTGTATGAGATTCATTGTTACTTCGAGAACAACGAGTACTACAAGCAACCTTTTTTTTCAAAGGTTTTCGTTTTATGTCGTAATTGGTATAAAACAAAACTTGATACACCTGATCTGTCACGCCATTAGAAAAAAAAAAATAATGTCAAATCAGGAGCGATTCTCTATAAGAGTGTTCGTATTGAAATTTGAACTTTAAATTCTTGGTTAGCAATTTATCGAAAATACGAGATGTGAATTGAGCTTTTGAATTTATTAGTACCAATTACAACATAGGTAATTTTTAAATTATCTACCAAGTACGAAGTTGCAATATGAAGGCATGTTGATATACTATCAAGTAACTGGTAGTATATCACCATCTATTGATATTTTCCACTGACTGCAGTACTTAATATTTCTTGTTTAGTGATTATTTTTTATCAATTTTCAGTCTTGTCAATAACACGATCAGGTTGCCGCTACTATTGTCAATTGATACATGCTTTTCATCGGTTTCGCCATTGTTAGGTTTTTAGTTTTAAACTGTCCGAATAAGAACCAGTAAAGAAACTCCTAAGAATTACGTAAAATAGTATTAACAATAGAATACAAAATTATATGTAGGTACACTTCTGAACAGAACATAAACGTAAAACGTAAAAGGATTTAAACTCCAAAAAAACATTCCATTTAACATTGATCAATTAATTGAGGAGACACCTTCAATTTCTGTGGAGTTAAATTCAATGCATTGGTGAATTAATTTCTTTTTTTTAATTATCTTTAGTCATTATAGATAACTTCAAATTAATGAGGAGAAATTGTTGCTGCGTAATACTCCAGTACGTAAAACCAGAGGCCCGGTTTCGATTCCCGAAAAGGGAATGACAGCAGCAACAATTTTTCCTCATTATTTGAGGTAATTTGGAGTAGGTAAAGTTGTTATCATCATCATAAGGTCGTCAGTCAGACACACACCTCACCGAGCGGCATGGCCTAGAGGTCTAGACCATTGCTTAGCATTCGGGAGGACGCCGGTTCGATTCCGGGTCCGTCTACCTTGGTCCAAGTTTTCTGTGGTTTCCTTGGATCACTTAGGCAAATGCTGAGGCAGTAATATTCCACAGATAATCTTTCACTCTCTTCTGTCTTCATTTCGTCCGTCTCATCTTTCTCACCCGAACCACCATCCACCCATTCCCACGATTCCTGAAAGCAGGCTGAAGAGGGCCTTCCGCCCTACCTTCCGGCATAGTCCGAAAGGAATGCTCGCCCACCAGCATTACTGGCTGGTGGGAATGAAACATCCAAAAGTTAAGTTTTTTACACACACCTCCACTCTTTCTTATCCTGAGCTAATCTTCGCATTTCCCTACAGTTGGAACATCTCACATCCTTAACTGTTTGCGAACAGTAATCTAATCTATGTCTACCTCTATTCCACTTAAGTCCTATTTCTGCCTCTAATATGTTTTTGACTAGATCTTCATGACTGAGAAGGTGTCCTACCAACCTATCTCGCCTATTTTTTATTGACTTCTATAGAGTCCTCTGTTCTCCTATTCTATCTAGTGTCTCTTCATTTCTAACCTTCTCTATCCATGTTATCCTCATCATTCGCCGATAACACTACTTTTTAACCTTTTCTTTTCCGCAGCGCCCACCGTCCATGTTTCACAACCATACAGCGCCTCATTCCAAACACACACCTTTAACAATCTTTTTCGAAGTTATAAATTAATCGTTTGCTCGTATAGAAGTGACTTCTTTTAATAGCAGCTCTACAACTGCATGTCTGTTGTTCTTTATACAAACTAAGTATCACTCTTCTATCACTGTAACTCATCCCTACATTTTTAAGTATATTTTAGATCTTGTCCCTTTTAACATTGTCAAAAGCTTTTTCTAAATCTACAAATCCTATGTATGTACTCTTTCCTTTTTCTGTCTTTTTCTCTATTGCTATCTATAAAGCTAGAATGGCCTCCCGCGTTCCTCTATTTCTTCTAAATCCAAATTGATCTTCCCCTAATAGTTCTTCCCCCCTTTTTTCCATCTTTTTCTGTACAATTCTAGTTAAGATTTTTGGCGCATGGGAAGTTAAAATATTTATTCCAAATGTCTCGTATCTATCTGCGCTCCTTTTCTTAGGTATGGTTACTATCACGCTCCGTTTATAATCCTTCGGGACTTTCCGTGACTAACTAGCCTAAACATATGATCTCTAGGCCCTTGTCCTACATGTTTTAAAATTTCCACTTCTATCCCATCTATACATGTCGCCTTATTATTCTTTAAGTTTTTTAATGCAACATCGAAATCTTCTCTCATTATGGGATAACCTAGCTCATCTATCTCCACACTATCCTTCTCTAATATATCTTCCAACTCATGGCCTACGTACAGGTTCTCTAAATATTCTCTCCACATGTCTGCATTTTCCGCATTTTTCATCAGAATGACCTCTACTTCGTTTCTTATATTATTACTACCTACTGTATTACTCTAAAATTCCTTTTAATTATATTAAAAGCTTCATCTGTTTTACCTACTTCAAACTTTTCTTATACTGCTTTACACCTCATATCAATCCACTGTTCCTTAGCTGCTCTACACTTATTATGTGTCTTTTTTGCTCTTCTTCGTCTGTCTTGTTTTTGTATTTCTGCCTTCCTTCAGTAATCCTAAAATCATTTTTGTTATTTAAGGTTTCCTACTTTCGTATTGTTTAAGACCTAATACATGTATAGTTGCTGACTTTCTCGTTTTAATGCAGTTAATCTGTTTCTATGCCCCTGTCATTCGATTTTAGCTTTTCTAAGTCAAGACGTCTCCTACCTTCCCTCTTTTTCAGAATTTTCCATTTAAGATTGATCTTCATAACTACTACGTCATGATCGCTATCTATATCTGCTCCTAGATAACTTCTATAGTCGTGTAGTTGATTTTTAAATCATTACCTAACAACTACATATATAGTATAACTGATATCTCTCTAAATCACCTGACGTATTCCATGTATAGCATCTCGTAACATGATGGTTAAATAATGTATTCGCGACTATTAAGCTATGTTTATCACAAGATTCTATTAGTCTATCTCCCTTTTCGTTTCTATTGTCCAATCCAAAAGAACCTGCTATTGCACAGTCTTTACCTTCACTTACTGGTGCGTTGTAGCCTCCTACAACTGTTAGGTTTTCCTGCCCTTTCACTAAACTTAACACGTCCTATATCTCTTCATAAACCGCTTTTGCGTCTTCATTATTGTAAGATGGTGCAGGCATCTAAACCTGCACGATTACCGGTTTTACCGGCTTCGAGTTTAATTTAACCATTACTATCCTATAGCTTTTTTGTAAATAACTTTCTACACTCTGGCCTGCTTTCCTACGCATTACAATTCGTTCTCTTCGTATTACCTTCCACCGATCCTGTGTGTATTATTCTTAAGTTTCCACTCCAGAAGTCTCCAGCTTCTGACCAACGGACTTCGCTAATGCCTGCTGTATCTAATTCTAGCCTATTCATTTCAACTTTCAAATTCTCTTATTTCCTTACTTGCTTCATGAGTCTAACATTCCACGCTCAAAAGTATTGCACCGAGGTATTCCCTGCCCGGACATCCAAATGGGGGACTAGTTTAGGTTCAGAGTGCTTTGCCACAGATACGCGAAACATTTGTATTCGGTTTGTTTTTCTTGGGATCCTGATCATACTGATCCTCGTGATCTCTGCCACCATGAGTACTGAAAGAGCTGCTGCCCTCTTTCAGGGACTTATCTTAGTCTGGTTTCTCTTTAAGAACCCCCATTATGGTTGAACCTAAAGTCCGGCTCCCTAAATCATCGAAATTCGCAAGCCGATTCACCCACTCTATTTTGTCCTGTCGGATCGACGAAATAAAGTTAATTAAACAAATAATTCATTAATGCATTAATTGAGGAGCTTTTTTCATCTTTTATTTATCAGATAAGCAAGGATCATATTATATATACCTATTTCTACAAATGTTGAAGGAAGAATTCAAAGTACTCGGTTATTTTATTATATTTACAAATTAACAGTATACAATATACAAAAAAATAGAAACTGGAACGTGTCCTTTTGTTTTTAAATAGGTGCCAGCCCCCACTGGAAAGCATGTCTTATAGAAATTTATTGAAAATGAAGTGTTTGCTATCAACAGTAGAATAAAATGAAATTAGACAAAGTTTAAGTAAAATGTGCACAAAATATTATAATTAACAATGTATGACAGAAATATCTACTTATTATTTAACGAGGTATAAATACCATTTGGTAAAGAAGTACCGTAATTAAACATAATTTACATAACTTATGCTTAAAATATGACGGATAAGGAACCAAAAAGAAAGTCACTGCTCGAAATTTGCTGATAAGGTAATAAAAAAATTCAATTTTCAAGTCGGCGTTAGATCCCAGATGCACTGTTGAAACGATAGTCATCAGAAATTCTATTAATGATCAAACGACACAAAATCGTGACCAATTCTAACTAAAACGTTAATATTGGCTCAAAAGTCGTCATTGTACAACCATACTGTTCTTATTATTATAGATCTATAGCAGTCATAAATTTCGTTCTGCTACTTACAACGTTGAACGAAACAAAATTTAGATACTGCTATAATATGACCCGTTTGTTTTACTAGTGTTTGTATTTAAGGAACAATAGTTTAGAAGCGGGTGACAAGCTACGTTTGCATTAACAATTTTTGATAAAAAGAAAGGCGATAGGTAGTATAGAATATATTTTATTGATACTGTTAACGGCGCCACTTTTATCTACCTAACCTAACCTTGTTTATGGGTTTATGAGTTTCCACATTTGTCAACTTATACCTTAAAAATAGTGTTTATGTTCCATACACTTTTTTTGAGTTAAACTTCAGAATTTTAAAAAGTTTCAAAATTGGAAGAAAAAGTTAAATTCATTCGCGTATGCTCAGGGATAATCTAAATTCAGAAGGCAATATAGGAATAGACCACTGTAATTTCGTGCATATCGTCGATATCTGACCCATATATACCTGAATGGCACCAACGATTGCAGAGGTCTGCTGCAAGTGAATAACTAGCGAGGGTCCGTTGATATTTACGTTTGCGTTCCACGGTTTTTACCACTTTTTGAACGCCCCTGCTCTCCTTGTCATACTTCGACATGTAGATCTAAAACCTCTTCGTCGCTTACCACGTCCACTTTCATTGTACGTTTTTGCTAGTGGTTGACTCCATTCAAACGTTACATTACCTAGAGACTCTCCCCTCCTCATTGTCATATTTCGTTTCGCCACCCTGAAGACCTCCTTCCTTGCCACGGTGTGACGAATATATGGACGGCCCCAAAGACCAGGAGACGATGAACGCCTATATTTAACTGGTTTACTGAGTGCATAATTTGTTTACACTTGAAATGGTTAATAAGAATATTGTAAATTAATAAATATGGACACTTATTTTTTAATGAAGTATAGGTAGGTGGCTCGCTGGGAAACCTTTTTACCATGGGATGATGTCCTGTCCTAGGGCACTAGAGCATTAGGGCCTCTCTCTCTGTTTACAAACTCTGTTTGTTCTTATTGTTGATTTGATTTACCCTACTACATATTATAGTGTTTTAAGGATAGTTTCTGGGGAATCATCAAGGAGAAATAATTACCAACTATGCACATGTGTATGTTCTACTGCTACAAAGTGGTAAATTAATGGCATAGTAGCCATTTTAATTAAATTTTATGAATGAGAATAAATTAAATTACATTAAAAAAACTAGGAACAGAGTAAAATAATTGCCTATTAATATTCATAGTACCTATTACTTACTAAAGTATTTTTAAACACCTGCTAGCATTAAGGCTTGTCATTTTTCTGGTTGGAATACCTATTGTAGCACAATGAAGAAATGTTGCGAAAATTTAGGAACATTATAGAAAATTTTGAAACATTGCAGAATTTTCTACAAAATATTGAAGTTAAAATTTTTAGAAAATGTTTTTTAATTTTCTAGAACATTCTCTCATTTTCGTTCATCTTTCACCCATCAGTATACTTGCATATTTAATGAGTCTAATTTAAAAGATCCTGAACCATTTTCGGACTTTTCGTCAGAAACCAATTAGTGAAGAAGCGATTTTCACCACCCAGTCTCACTTACGTCAAGCTCAGATATCCTGGGAAAGCCAAGAACTATCTATATCTAAAATCTATATAATTGAGCGAGCGACTGAGTACAGCACTTTTCGGCCAAAATAGTCCTAGTGACTAGGCATAATTAAAGTCAGCAAATGTATGCTTGAAAGTGAATAATTTTTTGAGAAATATTTTAATCAAATATATGTATAAAGTATGTAATAATAAAGCGGTCTGTTTTGCTCGTTTCTTAAAATGGCGTCTCAATATTAAACACGTCCAATACTAACTTTTACCAAAGTTCCGTTAAAAACTACTAATGGCGGTTAAAGATGCGAGAAAGATAGGTTACATTTAATATATTGATTTATCATGTAGAGAAGCAAGAAGGCTGTTGTGAAATTTGATGGTGCAGTTCAAAATTTGTTAACGACATTTTGTGCTGTGTGCATGTTTATCGAATTTAAATAAAATTTGCGGCATTGATATTTACGGGTAAGGCGTCCGTTTACTTAGAATTTTCACAGTTAACTGCTTCAGATAAAAATTGCTTATTTATAACAGGCATTTTCTTTGTGTTTTTATAAGATTAGGTTAGGTATGGTTTAAATTATTTATTTAGAAGCGATACATGATATCTACATTTATAAATCATACACTAACGAAGAGAAAATAGCAACGATTACGATTTTTTACGGTTTCTGGACTTCTATTTGACATTTTTAAGTTAAAAACAGCTAGTAACAGTTTTAAAATCGATAATGGCGGCGGTGTTGATTCCAAGAAAATTATAACCTACAACAACCGTCAATGCTTCCACTATTACGTTGGTCATGTTATGTGCAAGTCGCGCGCATTTTGTGCTAATGCCGTTTATTTTTTGTGCGAAAAAATTAATCATTAATAAAAGGGTGAAATTTGAATTTAATTCCAGATGACCTGCGACTTAAGAATTACAAAAGCAGATGCATCTACTTCCCTTTTTGTTGAAATATGGTAAGTGTATCTTATGTATTTTTATTAGTAGGTACTTTCATCAATGCGAAGCTTAGAAGAAATATACATTCTTAGGTTGTTTCATTATAAAAACAAAAACGATGAAAAAATTTGTTGCTTTTTGTGTTTTTCTTTTCTTACTTTTTTTGTAATTTACTTGCCGCTATCGTTTAAATTTGTACATTGATCGTTTATTTTAGTAGCCGACATATTGTTTATCAAATATTTGTACGGAAGTGTAATAGGTATACCTTCTACTAAGATACAGGCTAGGCTAGGTTAGTTTAATTTATATCTCAAGAGGGTTGTATTAAATATACTAAAGCGTAGTAATAGTATAGTATAGTATAGTATAGTATAGTATAGTAATACAAAGAAATGTATTAAATTAATGTGACATACACCATTATTGCTTTTAGTTATTGAATGTGCTTTAAAATCTGTAATTTGAAATGTGCCGTACATTGCACATAAGTGTTACTGATGCTTTTTATGCTATGTTCTGAATTATTTCTTTTCGTTTGAATGTGGCACACATTACAAATCAATATTCCATTTAGGTTTTATTCATAACGAAGTAAAGCAAAGTGTCAAATTCTTGTGGCCATTTTGTCTTGACTTACTCTATCAAATTTTGGGATCCATCTTAAATTAAAGTGGTCATATTGGTGCGGTAATTTGTTAACATATTATAAACGTTTTCGGAGTTTTATTGATTTTTGCTTTTACTGGTGTTTAGTGTTATATTGTAGATATCTAACATGTCTCCTAGTTTCTCCTCTCTATCGACGGTTACTTCATTTTAATTTGGTGACTATCGAACGAGACGGAGAAAATTAGAAGATTAAGCAGCGGATATTTACAATTAGTGGACTTTGTTTTCAAGTTTTGTACAAATATCTGTAAGTAGTATTACAACCCACTTCTTTTGTGGCTGCCCATTAAATTTTAGAAAAATGGGCAGCGCATAAGAAGAGGGATTGCATTACTGTCACCAACTAAAATACAGACATTTTCAGCATCTTTAGAAGTCAGCGGTGGAATCGCAGGTAATAAAATAATGGATACAAGTATAAAAATCACAATTAATGTGATTTTCAACGAAAATTATGTTTGTGTAAATAAGCATAAGGTTAATTGACACATCCGTATTATATCCGTACCGTAACCGTGTCAGTAAATGTCAACTACTAAAAAAGTATTAATTAAAATTTTTGAACGGGTGCAGTATGGTTGTAGTGCGGATGTGTTTAAACAACAGGTCTTTAATTTACTAAGGCTAAGATTCCTTTATTGTGTTGAATTTATTGCTATATGAAACATGCCCCAAAGACATTGTACATAAAAAAAAGCAAATACTTCTTTGAAACTTCCTACCAACAACAAAATGGTTTGAAAATTTTTAATACTTAACAAAATACATAAGCTTGAGCTTCTGTTGAATATTTTGCAAGAAAACGTTAGTCAAATATCTTTTATTTAGTTAATATTTTAAGGGGTGGTTATGCATAATTAAGATGTACAGGGGAATGAGGATGTTCGCTTCTCGTCGTATTGGTCATTCAGTTCCCCCTTTCTCTTCCTCTACATTCATTGTATAAGAGAATATGGGGAACAGAAAAGGAAGAACTGAACCACCTTATTCACCGAGGGATGCTAAAATTATTTGTTATTATCATTATCTATTAAATAGTACCTAAAACAATCGGCTCGCACGGTCACGTACTTTACGAGTGCCCTGGAATTATTCGTACAAACCCTTGTTCTTAGGCCTGACGTTTAAATATAAAATTGTGTTAATAGTATTCATTTCGTGATCACCTATCGTGTTTGTTGATTATTTTCAATTTTGATCAATGTAATGTGTGCCCTTTCGTGTAACATGCCCACAAGCTGCAACTGAATCTTCGATGGCGACGTCTGACTGATAATATATTATAATGTTCTCTAAATAAATACCTAAATATGAGACGATTGTAATTAGAATAGAGTAAAAGGAATCAAGATGTCATCGTCTATATATTTTGATAATTCTTTTATAATAATGACTTGTAAACGAAAAGCGCTTTTTTTAGAAAATTTCCTTCTTATACTCTAAGTAAAATTTACTTGTAACAAATGATTTTTTTGGGGCTATTTTATTGAAGTAACAGTTGCAGCGAATACGTATTTATTGTAATTGTTATTGTTAAACTACTATTTAAAGAAAATCTAATAAGTTTTTTGGTCTGTTGTTTTAGAATACATGCTGGTGTGGATCAAACGGAGAATGTCAGTGGACTGGATAATTATACAATAGTAAGTATTTATATAGATGCTATTAAAAGCTTAAATAGTAAGAAATTAACAAATAACACAGTACCTTATTATGCATGATGATTATTACGGTGTGTTTTGAAAAAACTATGAAGAAATAAGCAGGATCTGAAATTTAGAGAATCTAGATCCACTGTGTTGTGACAACAAAAATTATAACAATAATAATATTTTGCTTTTACATTAGGTTATTAAGGCCGATGGACGACTTCTTATATCCCTTGAATTCGAAATGAAAGTGAGTATCTACTTATACTAATTATCTATTTATTTATGCAGACTTTATCAAAAGAACAGAGAAAACATAACATCTGCACTATAACGTATGTTTTTTACATCTTTTTTGCTTCATATAACTGTCTATACTAATTTCGTGTTGGTAGATATCTTTAGGGTTGTTGTAATATATGTCCGAAACTTTGTTGCATTTAAATATAGTATCGATATGTTTATTGGGGATTATAGCAATTCTTTTAAATTTTGAAAACATTTTGGCGGTTCCTCAATCAGAAACCTAAATGAAATTACTTTTAAAAACTGAAAACCGGTGTAAATTGAAAAACAATTTTAAATTATAAATAAAGAATTTCCTACATTTATTGTCAATTATTTTTGTTTTAGAACCACTGGAAGTTTCTAGACTTAATGGAAGACTGGATGTTTAGATATGTATTACATCAAATTCTTTAAGAAAAAAACGGTGAGTATTATTAAGTTTGTTTTTGCACATTGCTAATTGTGTTATTTATTAAGTTTCATTTCGTTTCTAGTAATAATATTGATGGAATTTTTTGGGGGGTTTGAAAAGAGTTATTTGTTAGTACGGGTATATTTCTATAAATATTCAAAAATAACACTACTTTTACTGTTTTATTTAGACACCAGTACGACACTTTTTGGATCAACTTTGGGGACATGCAACCTATCAAAGAAATTATCCTTTATTAATGGTCTTTTTCTTGTGTGTGATGAGGAACTAAAACGATGACGTTTTAACCAATACCACAAGGAAGTGCAGCTTGAACTTGGAAATCATCACTTATTTACATGAGAAGTTGTTTGGACACCTCACGTACCAAAACGAATGATAATACTGTAAGTATTATTGGTTATTTGATGATCCTAATAACTTACTTATGTTGTATTGAGCCATTATTCTTTAGTGGATGATTATAACAATTTTTATGGCACTACGTAAACTACAGAAATATAATAATTTGTTTTCTTCTTTTAGATATCGGTTACTGCATGGACCAAACCGTAAAACTTCCGGACGATATCTAATATATCGAGATTTAGAATGCTGACATATCCGTTTCAAGAGTTACAAAAGAAAAGGAATAGGAAATTCGTCTCCTTTGGAGATTACAAGTTTGTGGCCGGGATGTTTTCCAACTGAGGGTTTTCGTAGTTAAGTATTTAAGGCATTCTGGCAAATATTAATTGTGGTGGTAGTATTTATCTGTTAGCAACGTAAATTAGTAGTACTGAATTTGAATTACAATCAGAATTAGTGACATTTTCCGAAAATGTTAATTTACTTCCATAGGTGGTGAAATACGTTTCGCAATGTTTTTCTAGTTTAGTGACATAGGAGTACTTGTATTTGGTTTTTGTTTGCATTCAAATTTTACATCTAATTACTTTCATACGCACACGTTCAATTTTGAATAGGCATCTATAATATGTTTCTACAATAGGAACACAATGCGTATATTTGAAACAGATTATCACAATTTTGATATTCTTGAAATTAAATGTAAAATTTCTTGATGAACGAAAGCACATCCTTTTTCATTTATAATACAAGAAGAAATATAAAATCAAAACGTTTCACGCTGTTATGTTCTCATGAAAAAGTCTAAAGTTATTATTCTTCTTTTTCTTTGCATACTGATGGACTTGAGACATTTTCCTCGTTTTATTTTTTGATTTGGTTATTTAAATGTAGAAAAGTGGCTTTCTCCTACAGAAGTTTTTTAAAAACAGAGTTGGTACACTTCTTTTTTTCGTTAATTATTCACAATAGTTCTTTATAAAATCCCTTCAGGATTAATGTCAATGACTAATGTCCAGTAAAAGTCTACCTTGTCCAGCGACATTGACTCTTTGGTTCCGAAACCGACATTGCCTATTTAAATTTTTGATAAATTATCAATTTAATGAGGAATTTAATATACTATAGTATAATACGATTTAACATGAAGTAATGTTCAACTACAGAAATAACTTTTTAAAGAGGAAAAGGTTTTTATTTAATATAAACAATTTCATATACCTAGATGTAAATATAGTTTATTTAAAATAATGTTCTTTTAGTTAGTTTATTTATTTTTATAAGCAGTTGGAGTTGCTATTTGTCTAGTATTTTCTTATATTATTATACATTAAAGATATTTAAGTTAGTACCTACCCATATGTTGATTGGCCGATGCAGAGAATTTCCTTTAATTGGATGATGATCAAAAATTTTTTGCGGTTCCTCTGTCAGAAACCTAAATGAAGTGACCTTTAAGAACTGAAAACAAATGTAAACTAAAAAGAAGTTGTAAATTTTGTTATTTTGGCATACACTAATTGCTCATTATTTTTACTTTAGAGCTACTGGAAATTGCTAGATATCACATTAGAGGAAAATTGGATGACTGGACAGGTATATTTCACACCAAGTTCATTACAAGAAGAACGGTGAGTAGAAGTTAGTTTGTTTATCTACATTATTGATTGTGTTTGACTCATAGCAACAATTGTATTTGATGATTAAAATGATGTTTTTGGAGTGAGAGTCAGAGTGTTTGCGAACGTGTCATTTGCGAACAAATGAGATTTAGTGCCATTTGCCAACAGTAATAAGTAGCCTTGAGTTGACCTGGAAATTATAGTTTCATTTACGAACAGATAGTAAGTTATTTAAACGAACAAATGCTAATGTTAGTTACAATGATGCTTAGCAACCCTTCACACATTATCCAGGCTTAGGACTGGTAGTTGAATACTGGCATGTTTAAAAGTTGGTGTTTGCCTTTGTCAATGTCCGTCATCTAATATTTACAATATTTATATAATTTTATTTTCCACTCAAATTTTGCATTAACAGATAATGTTTCTAAACATTTTTTAATATCCTTTGTATATGCAAAATTTGCATTTGCAAGGTTTTCTGAATGCGTTCGTCTACCTTTACGTATTGTTATTTCCTCTTTTTGGCTTCCATATTTAATTCCGCCCTGTGGATAATTAGTGCAGCGTAATTAGCCTCTGCTTTTAATTTTTTTATCAAAAAATATACGTTTGGATGCGGTTGCTTCACAATCTGGTGTAACCGCGTCTGTTCCAGCCTTCAACTGCATTATTTGTTCGACGAGTTGCTTTGTAACAATTTTACATTTCTTTCGGCATTACAGGATTGTTTAGCCATTGTTCCACAAAATAATCAAAAAATTTTTTGATTTGGTCATTTACAAGGGTTGTCTCTTGTATTGAAATCCACCCGTCATCAGTATGTTCTATTGCTATCTACATATGCCAATGCAGCGCACATTCGCAAATGATTTCTACATTCAACATCATTTTTATAATCAACGGTTAACCCAATTTCTTGAATTTTCCTCCATAAACATTGTCGGAGATGGAAATTGCAGCCTTGTATCGCCGCTTCCGGATAAACGCTTTGCAAAGCTATGATGGCTGCCTGTTCAAAATCCATAGTTATTTTGCGGGGAACCCACAGTGTTTTTGTTTTTAGAATATTAAATATGTCGGCATGAATAGTATATAATTGCAAAAATTGCTTGTTGTATTGTATTAAATAGATACAACCGAAATAAATAAAATGTAGTTGTTCTCAAACGGACCTACAATTATTAAGAGCACCTGGATCTTAATACGAGTGTTCGCAAATAACACCAAAATGTGGTTGTTCGCATCTGAAACGTTCGCATGTAAGACGACACCACGTTTTCGGAGCGAGGGCTAAAAAAGAGTTATTTGCATAAGAGTAAGACTTAAAAATAAAAATTTGTCTTTAAAGTTGTAAAGACCGTTGAATATAACAAATATATATTTTATTGAAATATTAACAACATTAAGCATAAATTTAAATATAATTTCAGCCATTATGAGATCCAATATCTGATTAAAATAAACAATGTTTGCTAAAATCAAACATTGCGTTTCTTAAAGCGAAAATAAAATTACATGAGTTCTATTATGGTTTATAATATAATTAGCCATCACCATCATAGGGTCATCAGCCCTAAAACTAGTTGCACACACACCTCCACCCTTTTCCTATCTTGAGCCAATCTTCGCATTTCCTTAAAACTAGAATTTCTCACATCCTTAACCATTTCACTATTTGTGTCTGCTTCTAATATGTCTCTAACTAGCCCTTCATGCCTAAGAAGGTGTCCTACCAACCTATCACGCCTATTTCTTATTAACTTCCACGGCGCCCTATATTATCCTCCTCTTTGTAATACAAATTCACTACGTTATCCACGATACCTCATCATTCGCCTGTATCACTACATTTCGAACGTTTCTAACCTTTTGTTTTCCGCCCGTTATAACTAATATGAAAGTAACAAATTGATGATATTAAATAAAAAAAAAATGATTTCTTTAAGGTTTCTATATCTAATGTTCCTTTGCTAAAATTGGTACAATGGTACAATGGTTTTACATTTTAAATTTATTATTTCAGCAAGTAGATATCCATACATTTAAATGGACCTTGTTGGAGCATACGTAATCCTAAAATGTAGCATCGTACTACAGATAGCGTTTACCGCGCCATTTGTAGTATTTTCTAAAACGCGCTGTTAAGACAGCAGGTAAAAGTTGGTCTGTGTTCTGTAAGAGCTGTCTGCGACGCGCTGATGAGATCCAAAAAGATCGAAATCGCGATCCGCGTCTGGCAGTTT
>NW_020438992.1:565176-597922 GCF_000699045.2 Agrilus planipennis | reverse complement strand
GAAGTAATGTTCAACTACAGAAATAACTTTTTAAAGAGGAAAAGGTTTTTATTTAATATAAACAATTTCATATACCTAGATGTAAATATAGTTTATTTAAAATAATGTTCTTTTAGTTAGTTTATTTATTTTTATAAGCAGTTGGAGTTGCTATTTGTCTAGTATTTTCTTATATTATTATACATTAAAGATATTTAAGTTAGTACCTACCCATATGTTGATTGGCCGATGCAGAGAATTTCCTTTAATTGGATGATGATCAAAAATTTTTTGCGGTTCCTCTGTCAGAAACCTAAATGAAGTGACCTTTAAGAACTGAAAACAAATGTAAACTAAAAAGAAGTTGTAAATTTTGTTATTTTGGCATACACTAATTGCTCATTATTTTTACTTTAGAGCTACTGGAAATTGCTAGATATCACATTAGAGGAAAATTGGATGACTGGACAGGTATATTTCACACCAAGTTCATTACAAGAAGAACGGTGAGTAGAAGTTAGTTTGTTTATCTACATTATTGATTGTGTTTGACTCATAGCAACAATTGTATTTGATGATTAAAATGATGTTTTTGGAGTGAGAGTCAGAGTGTTTGCGAACGTGTCATTTGCGAACAAATGAGATTTAGTGCCATTTGCCAACAGTAATAAGTAGCCTTGAGTTGACCTGGAAATTATAGTTTCATTTACGAACAGATAGTAAGTTATTTAAACGAACAAATGCTAATGTTAGTTACAATGATGCTTAGCAACCCTTCACACATTATCCAGGCTTAGGACTGGTAGTTGAATACTGGCATGTTTAAAAGTTGGTGTTTGCCTTTGTCAATGTCCGTCATCTAATATTTACAATATTTATATAATTTTATTTTCCACTCAAATTTTGCATTAACAGATAATGTTTCTAAACATTTTTTAATATCCTTTGTATATGCAAAATTTGCATTTGCAAGGTTTTCTGAATGCGTTCGTCTACCTTTACGTATTGTTATTTCCTCTTTTTGGCTTCCATATTTAATTCCGCCCTGTGGATAATTAGTGCAGCGTAATTAGCCTCTGCTTTTAATTTTTTTATCAAAAAATATACGTTTGGATGCGGTTGCTTCACAATCTGGTGTAACCGCGTCTGTTCCAGCCTTCAACTGCATTATTTGTTCGACGAGTTGCTTTGTAACAATTTTACATTTCTTTCGGCATTACAGGATTGTTTAGCCATTGTTCCACAAAATAATCAAAAAATTTTTTGATTTGGTCATTTACAAGGGTTGTCTCTTGTATTGAAATCCACCCGTCATCAGTATGTTCTATTGCTATCTACATATGCCAATGCAGCGCACATTCGCAAATGATTTCTACATTCAACATCATTTTTATAATCAACGGTTAACCCAATTTCTTGAATTTTCCTCCATAAACATTGTCGGAGATGGAAATTGCAGCCTTGTATCGCCGCTTCCGGATAAACGCTTTGCAAAGCTATGATGGCTGCCTGTTCAAAATCCATAGTTATTTTGCGGGGAACCCACAGTGTTTTTGTTTTTAGAATATTAAATATGTCGGCATGAATAGTATATAATTGCAAAAATTGCTTGTTGTATTGTATTAAATAGATACAACCGAAATAAATAAAATGTAGTTGTTCTCAAACGGACCTACAATTATTAAGAGCACCTGGATCTTAATACGAGTGTTCGCAAATAACACCAAAATGTGGTTGTTCGCATCTGAAACGTTCGCATGTAAGACGACACCACGTTTTCGGAGCGAGGGCTAAAAAAGAGTTATTTGCATAAGAGTAAGACTTAAAAATAAAAATTTGTCTTTAAAGTTGTAAAGACCGTTGAATATAACAAATATATATTTTATTGAAATATTAACAACATTAAGCATAAATTTAAATATAATTTCAGCCATTATGAGATCCAATATCTGATTAAAATAAACAATGTTTGCTAAAATCAAACATTGCGTTTCTTAAAGCGAAAATAAAATTACATGAGTTCTATTATGGTTTATAATATAATTAGCCATCACCATCATAGGGTCATCAGCCCTAAAACTAGTTGCACACACACCTCCACCCTTTTCCTATCTTGAGCCAATCTTCGCATTTCCTTAAAACTAGAATTTCTCACATCCTTAACCATTTCACTATTTGTGTCTGCTTCTAATATGTCTCTAACTAGCCCTTCATGCCTAAGAAGGTGTCCTACCAACCTATCACGCCTATTTCTTATTAACTTCCACGGCGCCCTATATTATCCTCCTCTTTGTAATACAAATTCACTACGTTATCCACGATACCTCATCATTCGCCTGTATCACTACATTTCGAACGTTTCTAACCTTTTGTTTTCCGCCCGTTATAACTAATATGAAAGTAACAAATTGATGATATTAAATAAAAAAAAAATGATTTCTTTAAGGTTTCTATATCTAATGTTCCTTTGCTAAAATTGGTACAATGGTACAATGGTTTTACATTTTAAATTTATTATTTCAGCAAGTAGATATCCATACATTTAAATGGACCTTGTTGGAGCATACGTAATCCTAAAATGTAGCATCGTACTACAGATAGCGTTTACCGCGCCATTTGTAGTATTTTCTAAAACGCGCTGTTAAGACAGCAGGTAAAAGTTGGTCTGTGTTCTGTAAGAGCTGTCTGCGACGCGCTGATGAGATCCAAAAAGATCGAAATCGCGATCCGCGTTTGGCAGTTTCGACAGAATAAAGACCACTTCGAATTATTTTATTCGATTATGGTAACGTTCCTATCACGTTGAGGTTAGCTACGCCGGGATTCGTTTCAGCAAGTAGATATCCATATATTTAAATGGACCTTGTTGGAGCATACGTAATCCTAAAATGTAGCATCGTACTACAGATGGCGTTTACCTACATGTTACCTACCCTATTGGATTCAAATAGTTATGTAAACTAGTAATTTATATACAATGTACATATCGGTAGCTTAATGTGCGACATTTCAGGTCGAAGTGTATGTGGGAATAGGTATTAATAGGATATCAATTTATTTATACACATATTATTAATGAACAAGGAATAAGTAGGGAACACTACGCTACGGAAGTCAACCAGGAAATAGAGGTACAGGATGGTACAGGTCGGACGAAGGAAGCTGGCGAGCGGTCGCGCAGGTTCTTGCCCATTTGTGACCTATTTGGGTAAGTCACTTGGAACCAATACAAAAAAAGCTTTCAGTAGGCGTAAATTATAGTATTAATACCGATAGGACAGTAGCTTACTAAGAAATAATGTACAAACATAAGTGACCAAAAAGGAAAAATAAACCTATTGCTTTTGTTTTATAGTTAGTTTTCACATTCACTGTCAACATCAACAATTAGTTCATCTGTTCGTATGTCTATTACTTACTCATTGAACCCTGCTTTTAAATATTTAATCTACGTCTCTGATACGAAACACTGAAGAAAGAGGGCTGCAATCGTTATACCTAAAACTGTCTACTTTTGCCACCGCGCATCCACGCCATTTTAAAATTTCCGCCAGCTTCCTCCGTCCGACCTGTAGACACATTCTGAAACATGCAGGACTAGTAAAATATATATTAGACGCACAAACAGGAGTAAAGAAGGGGAAAACTAGACCTAGATTAGGTAAATGTTTGCGAATAGTTAGGAATTTGCAATGTTCTAGTTTTAGGAATAATGATGCAAGAGAGGAAGTAGTAGAATTGCGTGCGCAATTAGTCTTTGGACTGACGACGCTATGATGATGATGAAAAGGTGGAACACTTTTTTCAGTTAAATGATGCGTCTCCTTAGAATTGAAACAGGGTTAAGAATTTTATATAGGTACCCTATTAGTCCTTTTGTTTTACTTTTAGAATTATTGATTGAGGAGCTGTCTCTTACAGAAGCGACTTTACATAAGTAATGCCAAGATAGCAAGGGTAAGTTTTATTAATATTATCATCTCTAATGATGTATTGTATTAGTGTGTAACTAATAACAACTATCACTGTTCTTACGCGATGATTATATGCTCTCACTCTGAAGAAACTGATAAAAATTTGTATCTGAGAGTAATGCTTCAGAATAACTATCTGCATATATAGACATATTGTGATAAATAGACTAAACTTACAATTTTTTTCTTAGAAGTAACGTAGGTCCATTAAAAGAGTAACTCCATGACAATAATCACCTATAATTAAAAGACAACACAGTACCTTACTTTTCGTAATAATTATTATTCTACGATATTATTAGTTCCTCTACTGTTTTTTTCATAGATAGTTTCTTATTGTAAAAAGTCAGAATTCCTGAAGTTTTTCATTAAGTTCTTACATGAATAATTAAAAAAAGTCTTTAGATCAAAATGAATTTTACACTAGGACTACGTTTACACATGAAGACCTTTTATGTTTGGTTTCTTACAATTGTTTAATATGATTCCATTTTAAATAATGTAGGTCATAAGAGTTCCATATTTTACACGCAAAGACTTCTGTCTTTTTTCTTAGTATAGGTACCATCCAAAAAATAAGTGAAAACGGATTTTCACCGTCTTCACCCGTTAATTAAATAATCAGAATACTATTGATGATTAAATATTCTTTTAACAAATTTGGTCGCTCAAGCCCTATAGTAAATGACTACAGACTGACAATAAAAGCTATACAAGAATGACGATTATGGAATTGTGGTAGCAGTTATCAATATATTACACTAATTAATTATAAGTAACAGAAAATATAACATCTTTAATTTGCCTACGATCCTTTTACTCGATGATTATATAGCATTGTTTTGATGGGGCTGAAAAATATCCGTGGTCTGAGAGTAAAATTTAAAAATAAATATTTCTTTAAGCAAAAATTTTTAAATAAAGATGAGGAAATTAAAATTTGTATTGAATTTACTGTTTAGAAACCTATACGTTGTTTTCTGGATCCCAACTCTACGAGAGACCCGTTGAATATCCAATATTTGGTGTCGATGTGTAAGTAGAAATTCTAACGATACATTTATTTATTTACATTTCTAAAATTAAATTGGAAATATTCTTCACTGGGGTAATTTTGGAATAATTTGTGTCTCTATTGTATGCATTCTTCGATGCATTGAGAACCATTTTTGTTTCTTAAATGTAAGCTTGTACATATCGTAGTTATCAACTTTTTAAACGAAATACATAAATCATTAGTATTTATTAACTAATATTTGTTACGGAAATCTTATACTTATACGAGGCACCAGCTGAAATACACGATATTCAGGATCGCAAATGCAAAGTAATTTTTTTTAATTTTTGCGTTCCTTATGTATATAAAACACTCCGAGCCGCCACAGGATGCAGTTGTTCTTGTAACAAGATGAAAATATTTTTTTCGATTATAACGGTTAATACGCAGAAGAGATTTAAGGGATTCAATAAATGGTATATCTAATGGTATTCTTAAAAATAAATACTTACAATGACATATTTCTAATAACGTTTAATTAATTAATTCGTGGGAGCTGAAAGTATTCCGAAATCTAGACACAAAATCTGTTTGTCTAGTAAATATTTACAATAACAAACTTTTTTGTTATTATTTAGATTTTTGCGGCCCATATAAGAATTCCTGAGCATTTTGAACTGAAGTGTAAGTATTAGGAGTACTAATAATAAATTAATTTATTAGTCTGTTATCAATAACACTTTTAAAAGTAATATCGGAAGCATTCTCCCTCCTTCACAATTGTAATTCGTTATGTTAAACGGAACACCCTGCATAATATGACGGTTTCGAATTCTACTTATTATTTTAGGTAGACATTCAGAAGGTTTTCCTATCGAGATATTAACATTAACTTTTAAAAAAAATTGCACACAGCAGTAAAAATATACAGGATGTTCCATTTTAGTAAATTGTTTGAAGCTAATCAAATCTGCCATTAAATATCAAACATTCTGTATGTAATTAACCCACTTTCAAACTATGGATGGAAAACTAGAGGGTACAGCTATCCGTCCTGAGCTTTCGTACTGTAAAATAAGCATGCTTTTTTGCTACCTACTGCTGTGTGGTATTTTTTTTTTTTTAAAATAAACGGTAAAGTTTAGAAGTAGTAACTTTGAGGAAAGCNTTATATATATTATCTGGCAAGCTTTTACTTTTAAAATTATTAATAAGATGATGAAAATATAATTTGCGGTTCCTCTTTCAGAAACATAAATGAAGTAACTTCTAATAACTGAGTACTGAGTTTAGATTAAAAAACGTTTTTAATTTGTTTGAAGATCGTAACTAATTTTAAATAAATTTCGTTTTAGAATTAACAGAAGCTACCAAATTTCTTGTTAAAACAAAAACTGAACGCTTAGAAGAATTTTGACGAGGACAACGTTAAGGTACCAGGATTTCTTCAATTTAATGATGTGTTTTCCTTTCAAGCAGTACAAGAACTTCATACAGCAAGTCATTGAGTTTAGGTTTAGGTAATGCCTTCTACAAGGTGGAGGGACATGAAGGCGCTAGGTTTCAACGAAGAGGACTAGCTAGGTAGGTATCTGGCGCCGCATGATTGGGAAAACCGACCTCGCGTAAAGGGAGAAAATGCCAGAGAGGAAGATTCAACCGTAAGTACCTAATTGGTAGTCTTAACCGCGATGCATCTTACTTTTACTCCTTGCGTCAAACGCTAAAATAAAGATCAAAACATAAATCCACAAAATATACTGTATCAAAAAATGACGTACCCAATTCATGAAATTTTCAAACTACCAAATGCAAGAAAAACCTGAAATTCATTTAAAGCGTTAAGTTTTTCGTACCAAAATTGACCAAATAATTTCTACAATATTCTGAAGTAATTTTTATCGCTTTCTACGACATAATTAGCTCCATAAACTGTGTTCAGATAAAAAAAAATGACCTTAAAAGGAAACACAATAATATGCAAAAATGTTTACTTGCATTGACTGTTGCTCTCGCTATCGCTTGCTGTTTGTCGATCGGCGTATTGGAATAGTTTTTCGGCACTCATAAATGTTTATGGTCCGAGAACTTGGCACGAGATTTCAGCATCACCCGGAATATAAACAAATTTTGCGGTAAAATTTTCGCATGACTGCAAGGGGGCGGATACGTTTCTAAGTAGGCGGATAGTTCTCCAGAAGCAAGGGGTTGATACAGAGGGTGGAAGCGCCCTAACCTAATTTTTTATATTATGTCATTGAGATAAAGCTTAATTTATAGAAATATAAACTTCCGTACGCTTAATTGATTTCTGGACGGATGTACACGTGAGCTGGAACAAAACAAGCGGCGGACAGGGGTGAATTTGATAAAAATAATTTCAGTCACCATAAAACGTAATCCCTTATATTACCGAGCATGACCATTTGTCCTTATTTCAGATGACGTTCAAATCTCATGTTCAGCTCTTATTTTATTACACTGAAATTTTCATCTAACACTTCAGAATATCGATTCGAAAATTTCCAGAACTGTCACGAATACTCAGAGGATACGATTAAGACACTTGAGGACTGAAAAAAAGTTGTATCTAAAAATAAATATTTACTTTTTTAGTAATATTCAAAAATTACAATGTCTTGAGTTTTTGAAATATTTTTTTTATTACATGGATAACTCGTCGTATAAGAAAGCCTTACTATTGATAGATATAGAAAGTAAGTCCCATTCCTATAATTAACAATACGAAAGTATAATTTAGAGAATATATAGTGCATTATTACGTATGATGATTATTAGGTTGTTTTGAATAGGGCGTGAAGGTATATGCAGGATCTGAAAGTATTGCAGGGTTTCGATACAACATATTGCCTAATGAACATTGTAATAACAATCTTCTATTGTTATTATTAAGTTTCCATGAACAAATGAATACTGTGCTTTATTGGGTGAAATAGGAACACAGATGGATTTATTTGTATTGGTAAATAGAACACATTCAGATATATCGGAATTTTGATCAATAGAACACCTTCGGTAATAATGTCGGAATTATTCTCCCTCTTCACTACTGTAATTGTGTAGATTATCTGACCACTATTGTTCGCAATATTGTGAAGTATTGAGAAAATTAAATTTTGCTGGTAGTATACTAAACCAGAGCTTGAAACTACGTAATTATTAACTAGTTTATTAATGTTCAGCGTCTGCTCACTGACGTTTGCTAATTAAAAGGTATATCGTATTCATGGATTGCAAACTCATCAGTCGGCTTATGCCTATCGGCTGATTAACGTAACTAGTATGAGCAGATAGAGCATAGTGATCCATCCAGTCATAAACATTACGTTGAAGGTGGGAAGAGCTGTATTTTGAGGATATTCAGTGACATATAATACGTAATAATGAGCAAGTGCTTTGTTCACGACCTGCAACGGCATAGTGACAAATTGTGTAATTGTGTACCCTAGCAGAATGAATGCTGCTGCTGTTTTAAAGGAAAATGCAATAAAATTGCAGCGAAAAGTCAAAAACGATCCATGCCTCACTTACGTTTCATCATCATCATAAGGTCCTCAGTCCTAAGACTGGTTGGACACGTGCCTCCACTCTTTCCTGTCCTTAAGTTAAACTTCGCATTTCCCTAAAACTAGAATAGCCCACATCCTCAACTATTTGCGAACAGTAATCTAATCTAGGTCTACCTCTACCCCTCCTAATTCCTGTTCCTGCCTCTAATATGTCTCTGACTAGACCTTCATGCCTGAGAAGGTGTCCTACCAACCTATCTCGCCTATTTTTTATTGACTTCCATAGAGTCCTCTGTTCTCCTATTCTTTCCAATACCTCTTCATTTCTAACCTTTTCTACCCACGATATCCTCATCATCCGCCTATGACACCATATTTCGAACGCTTCTAACGTTTAAAGAATAAAAAATGTTTTGCACCCCGTATTTGGAATAGCCCTCCGTCACAAGGATGAAGTACTTCCTTTAGTAAGACGATGAAAATATTGTGATTTTAACAGTTAATGCACGGAAGAGATGTAAAGGGGTTGAAGAAAAATTACATCCAACAGTAAAGCTTAAAAATAAATACATTCAGAGACATATTTCTTGTAATATTTAAGAATTAAAATATTTTTTGAATTTTCTGTTTAGATTGGTATTCTTTCATTGTACGGGCCGCCTTTTCTTGCATGAATGAGAACCTACAGGGGTGGATGTATTTTAAATGTAAGTATAAGTGTCCATAGATTTACAGAAAGCTTATATGGTATTATTTTTCATGATGATTATTAGGGTGTGTTTTGAATAAGTCGTGTAGAAATATGCAGGATCTGAAAGTATTGCAGAGTCTAGATACAACGTATCGTTTGATGAAAGTATTAATAATAATTTTCTTTTGTTATTATTTAGAATTTGACGGGCTGTAAACGAGTTCCTACGCTCTTTTGGGTCGATGTGTAAGTAGGAATATAGAATAACTTATTCCAATTTTATCAGTAGAACACTTTTAGAAATACTATCGGAATTATTCCTGCTTCATGATTGCTAATCTTTGTCGCTATTGTTTGAAATTTTCCAAAAGTTTAAGAAAATTGTATTTTATTCCTAAAGGAAAGCTTTCAGCTACGCAATTATCAAACATTTTGTTAATTTTTAGCGTCTATTCATTAACGTTTCTTAAAAAATGGTATTCATGGTTTGCATGTTGTTTGATTTTATACTAAAAGAGAGCTTGCACAAAAATATCTAATATTTTACCGAGATCCATAAATATTTAACTTTTGTTTACAATCAGTAGCTTTTTGTTCTTCTACTTTTAAAATTATCAATGAGATGATGAAAATTTTATTTGCGGTTCCTCTTTCAGAAACATAAATGAAGTAGCTTCTAATAACTGAATACAAGATTCGATTAAAAAACGTTTTTAATTTGTTTGAAAATCGTATGTTAATCATTAATAATTTCGTTTCAGAATTAATAGAAGCTACCAGATTTATTGTTAAAAGAAAAACTGAGCATTTAAAGATACTACCTATCGCAAGAATTTTATGAGAGCAACAGTAAGGTGCTAGGATTTCTTTAATTTAATGATGTGGTTTCCTTTCAAGCGGTACTTCGTACGGCAATTCATTGGTAATAGGTTTATACCTTGTGATTGAGGAGTTATCTCGTCAGAAGGAAAACTATACGAATAAGAACATTTTGTCAAAAAGATTGGTAAATACTATTAATTATTACCTTCAATTAAGTATAGACCATTGGGTGCTCGATAACAACTCACACTATTTTTACTTGGTGATTATAAACATAGGCTGCTAGTCTGAGGGGCTCAGAAGATTCTGAGTCTAAGAGCACAGTCACAAAGATGAAAAAAGTTCTGATACACATTTTTGCAAAAACGCTCTAGGCCCAGTCCGAGATGGCGCCTTTTTGCTTTGTAGTACTAATAATCTAATTATTGTTATAAAACACCTAATTACGGCAAGAGAATTCATTAATAATTATTATCACTAAATGCTCCAGTTGAACATGAAGATTTTTGGGAGACTGTTGAACTTGCTGCCAAAAATTAGGATTTTTTTAGTAGATTATTATCAATTTCTATAGATTATTTCATGAGATTCACTAAATTCGTACTCATTTAATTCGATATATTCATCATATGACAGTCTAATCAAAGCTACCTCGTCTCTTATTTTCTCTCTGCAAACAGTAAGTTAGAGGGAGAGCGGTTTCTACTAACATGTTCAGTTTTTGTTTAGACTTAGAGAAATTTAAAATGAATTCTTGTTGTTGACAGAAAAATTCTTTTTACTCCACATGATTTTTTTTGTTTAAACATCCTTTTCCATATTTTTACAAGTATATTTCAGCTTTTTGCCATTTTAACAGTTGCAATGCAGAGATTTGAAAGAGTTGAAGAACAGATGCATCCAACAGTAAAGCTGAAAAATAGATACTTGTATATATATTTCTAGTAATATTTAAAGTTATAATATGTTTTGAATTTTCTGTTTAGATATTCTTTCGTTGTTCTATGGGTTGAGTTTGCTTACGTGAAAGAGCTACAGCTGTAGTTGTACTTAAAATGTAAGTATAATTGTCCACAAGAAAATATAATTTACATAAAGCATACACTTATAGTGTTATTTTTTATGATGATTATTCTGGTGTGTTTTGAAAACGTCGTGAGGAAATATGCAGGATCTGAAAGAATTACGGAGCCTAGATACAATATGTTGTCTAATGAACATTATAGTAATGATTTTCTTTTGCTACTATTTAGGTTTTCATGGACGAGGAACAGGTTGCTATGCTTTTTTGGGTCAAAGTGTAAGTAGAAATATAGAATGAATTATTTGCATTTTCGGATAATATCGATATTATTCTTCCTTCTTTACTGCTATACTGTGTCGCTTTTATTTCCAATTTTCTAAATTTTTGCGATAATTAGATTTTGCTTATAATATACTGAAAGAGAGCTATACCCATGTAAATATTAAATACATGTATTATTAATCGTTAGCGTCTATTCATTAACGTTCCTTAAATAAAAGGTTTTCATGGATTGCAAGCTATGCTGACGGCTGATGCGTATTCACTGGATAACGCAGCAGGGATGAGTAAAACTGGGTTAGTGATCTGTCTAGCCATTAACATTACGTTGGAGGTGGGAAAGTTGCTTTCCGAGGATTTTCAATGCCACAGAAACAACAACTGAGCAAGTGGCTGATTTTAGGTATCTGGGAAGTCAGATAAGTTAAGACGGAAGGAGTAGTAGGGATTTAAATTAAAGATAGCGTGGGATCGAGTCGTCTTCAATAAAAAAAAGTCATTTCTATGCTCGCGAATGATTAATTTAGAAATTCGAAAAAGATTGTTAGAGGTGTATGTTTGGAGCGCGGCGCTGTACGGGTGCGAAGCATGGACAGTGGGCGCGGTGGAAAAGAAAAGGTTAGAAGCGTTTGAAATGTGGTGTTACAGGCGAATGATGAGGATACCGTGGATAGAGAAGGTTAGAAATGAAGAGGTATTAGAAAGAATAGAAGAACGGAGGACTCTATGAAAGTCAATAAAAAACAGGCAAAATGGGTTGGTAGGATACCTTTTCAGGCATGAAGGTCTAGTGAAGAGACATATTAGAGGCAGAAACAGGAGTTAGGAGGGGTAGAGGTAGACCTAGATTAGATTACTGTTCGCAAATAGTTAAGGATGTGGGCTGTTATAGTTTTGGGGAAATGCGAAGATTAGCTCAGGATAGGAAGGAGTGGAGGTGCGTGTCCAACTAGTCTTAGGACCGTGCAAGGTTAGGACAGCAGAAAATAGTGCTTTAAAAACACTTTAAAAGTAACTGGTTTACTAATGGATGACAGGCTATATGACGTGATATCACCTTCAGAGATTGTGTGCCAGTATACTCTTTACATGTCACTCTAGTTTCATTTGATATGTACATTATATATAAAGGCCATTTATTTTACAGTTTGGTTAGTAAGTGATGCTGAGAAAAGGAGGGTAAGTATTTGTACTCGTCCATGATGTACATAAGAAATGGAAGGAGAGATAGGTGAGGAGTATACTGGCTTTTCATACAATCACGTATAATATCACCAAATCAGTTGGTTTTGAAGTGACATACATATCTCTTAATACTACTTAATAAATAATAATAAATTTTACTTACTTACATAACGTAAGGTCTCCCAAAGCAAAATGATTTGGGTATTGACACTAATTTTTCTAAGAACCATCCACCCCTACTCCGCACATCCTCGGCGAATACAAATTAAAAAGTTACAAAAAGTCTTTCAAACGACTAGGTCGGTCTCTTATCGTGTCAATAGTTAACACACATGGTGTATTCCTTTTTTTCCGTAGGGTGTATTCCTTTGAACAAATTCAAACATACAAAAACAAGAGTAATTAATCACAATTAAATCAGTAATCATTAATAAATAAAAATCAAGTTCAATAGTGTTTTTTTAAGACACGATGAATGGTATCGGTCTTAACGCCTGAGTTACGAAACCGATAACTATTGATACGTTGTTGTAATATTGATTATACTTTGTAAAATTGGCTGCATCAGCAGAAATCATGGGAAAGGTATCGCTACTCATACTTTGTTGTAATAACGCGTAAACATAAGAGATTATAAATGTATGTGAAAATAATAATTAATTCGCTATGGCAATTTGTTTGTGTACTTTCATAGTCGAGGGTTCTTGCTTCAAGCCATAGTTATAGCCTTTGGTAAACGCCCGTAGGGTATAACCATCCCTAGTTCGAACTACCCCAACCTTTGGGAACTTGTAACTATTGTTAATAATCAATCAATAATAAAATTAATCGATAAATTCAGTGAAGTGTTCATTTAAATAAAAAAAATGAATTTTTAAAAAGAGGGCCCAAAAGGTAATTAGTGCAGTCTTAACGGTTCCTTTCTTCAAAATTCTGGACTCAGTGCTGAAAAGTGTTGCGACTTACTAAAAGTGAAAGGTTAAAGTACCCAAAATCCGTGAACCAACGTTATTGCTTGCAGCAATACTATCTAATACTATATACTATAGAACGAAGCTCGAGGAGTAACCTCCCAATCGAAAGAAACCTCCCAAAGTCAGACACAACAGTCACAACAACAATATTGAGTAAGGTTTCCCCAATCCATCAGGAGCAACCGTACAGCACGTAAGGTCTCCCCAACCAAGAGGATCATCGCATCGGACAACGAAAAAGAAAGACGAAGACAACGCAAAGTGAGTAATTTCAAAAGTTTTCTAGCTTCACAACAAAAAATTGTAATTTTAATTGTTTATTGTAACCATCGAACGACGTTAGAGTGTGTTCTAAACGTTAAATTGCTATTTAGAAGTAGTACTTGTAATTTTAATATTTGCAATAATTGTTTTTAAAATCTGAAATATTGAATAGACGCACGTTCTGAAGGAACACTGCAGAGAGTACATAATTTAGAACTGGACAGTCAGACAGAAGTAGAATTAGGTGATTTAAAATTTAAACGATTCATTTAGAAGCCTTAATATTTCCACGAGTTCAGAAAATCTGCTAGATGAGTCAGTAAATTCGGAAAACGCATTTAGAAGTTTTTCACGTGACGAACAATTAGGCAGACTTGCACACGAACAGAATAGGTTAATAACAGAATAACTCATTACAGCAGTCAGAAAGTATGGCGAAATTTTATCGAAAGTTGAAGGAAAAATAAATACAGTCAAGACGTTTATATTAAGAGTAGATAGTTATTACCAAAAATATGGTAACACCTTTGACGAAACATTAAGTAATTACGTATTTTGTCTAATCACATCAAAATTAGTAGGTGAAACTAGCGATTTAGTGAATTGTAGACCAGATATAACTTCCTGGCCAATATTAAAAGATGTTTTGAGGAATAAATTTGAAGATCATGTGGATAAGAAAATTTTAGCCCAAAAATTTAAGAATCTTACTTTGAAAGTAACCGAATCTTTACCAAATTTTATCGAACACATTAAAACAGCGCAAACACAACTAAATACGAAAATCATTCAGGACACAAATTAAAAAAAAATATAAATATTACTGAAGCAATTCCAACTGTACTAATTTTGTCAGTAAACATCAAAATGATAAAAAGGTAGACAATAGAAATATAACAATGAATAAATCACAAATTAACACAACTCATCATCAGTCCGAAACCTGCTAAATAAATTTCAGGAACTGCAAATTTCACAGAATTACACATCACGATAAGCAAATTGTAGAGGTCGATCGGTCGGTGATTTCCTTATGACCAGTAGAAATAGCAGCTACCAAAATTTTAGGAATTATCCTAGTGATACTAATAATCCTCCTATTAGAAATAATCATCTTCCTAATAATATAAATGTACCCAATACGCAAAATAACCAAGGTAGAAAACAGTGCGAAGTTTAAAACTTCAATTGAAATGTATAATAATGAAAAAAGTGAAGAAAACAAACGCACATATTTTATAGGGTATAACCATCCCTAGTTCGAGCTACCCCAACCTTTAGGAACTTGTAACCATTTGTAATAATTAATTAATAATAAGTGTTTGTTTAAATAAATAAAATAAATTTTTAAAAATAGTTACAAGAGGGCCCAAAAGGTAATTCTTGCCTCCAATAAATCCCATCTGGTCTTGAAATTTTTAACTCATCTTCTTAAGTCAAGTTTGGAGTGCCCATATAATGTTTTGGAAAACCCCGTTGTTTGATCTATTAGATGGTCGTAAATCGTCTTCTTTGTAGCTTTAGGACGGTTCGTCAACTCCATGGTCGTTTACATCGTCTTTTTCTGCGATAACCTTATTTTCCAGGCTAAATTACACTCCATTTCTCGCTATTTCACATTTTCGTGATGGTGTTATGTCCATGATAACAACGTCTCTGCTGATCTTTATTCTGTTCGTTTTCGTGTCTAGCAAACGACAGGCTTTGCATTCCTCTGAATATCCTATGAAAATCAGCTTTTCTACTTTCTCGTCTAATTTTCATCTTAACTTACCAGGAATAAATGCATATTCCTTGCAACTACATATACGCAGTTGCGCCACATCCGGAACCTTAGAACGCCACAGCTCACACGGTGTTTTGTTCTTGCATTTTGTTGGCAATCTAGTTTGTAAGAAGTTAGCCGTAAGAGTTGCCTCTCTCCAATACTACTTATTATCCAGGTTTCTATTGAAAAGCGTAAAGCGACACATTTTTAGAAGATACCTGTTTTCTCTCAGCGACACTGTTTTGTTGAGCAGAATAAGTAGCTGGGTATTGTGTTATAATCTCCTCCTTCTTTAGATAATCTTGGAGTTCTTTATTCACATACTCTTTTTCCCTGTCATATTGCACAATTGTTGGATTTCTTCCGAATTGCATATTCATCATTTCAACGAACCTTTTGATGTTACCAGGTGCCTCGGACTTTTTTTTAACAGATATATCGTAGTATAACGTGAAAAATCATCTATGACCGTTAGAATATATCTCTTTCTTCCAGGTGTTACAGTAGACATTGGTCCACGTGCAAAATGGCTGTTAACTTATTTCTACTTTCCTTCGGAAACGATTTTCGGGTTAATTTACGTTTTACATGGATGTTGCATATTTCCCTTAGTCTGTAATGTTTCACTTCTATTCTTATGAGAAGGTTCATTTGGGGTAATTGCTTTATTGCTTCTGGATGTCTTGTCGGTGTGGACAGCTTTAACGGTGCATGCTTTGTCGGCTGTTCTTAATTCATAAAGTTCGGAACGCAACGTTGCACTACAGTTTTCCACCTTTTGAGAGCTCCATAAAATTTTAACACATGCTCTCCGACTGCCAATCTTTTAACTGACAATAGATTTGACCCTACCTTAGGTACCTACATACAACACTTTTTGAATTTCACCTCTTTTCGACTCAGTGTCATATGTGATACAGTTTCAACATCATGAATTTCTAGAAGTTTTTCTTCATTAGCTAGTCGAACATGATCCCTTTGTTGCGATCTAAATTCTTTCTGATATGACATATGGCTTGCAGCTCCAGAATCCAGATGATTATCCATTTGTTGGTATTTTTTCCCGTTTCTCTAGCACTATAATGTAATTGTTCTTGAGAATTTTCATTTATTTCGTTTTCTTTATCGCTACGAAACACGAATCACTACCGTTACTAAAATCTTCTTGCCTACTAACTTTATTCACCCTACTTTTTTTATTTGTGTTTTGCTGCTTCTGTTTTCGTCTAGTATGATTATTATAAGTATTACATTTGTCGCTACCTCCGGTTAATACCTACCGTGTTTTACCTATTTGTGCGACACATTTATTTTGTTTTGTAGATAATGGGTAGTATGTTTTCCAAAATTTCGTTAGAATTAAAAATTGTCCAAAAGTAAACCAGACACGTGATAAATCGATTTCTGTATATAATAACTGTCTCGGGAGCGCTTACTGTTTGCCAATCAGGGTATATTTGAATAGTCTTCGGCACTCATCAATTCTTATAGGCCTAGAACTGGGCAGTAGATTTCTTTTTTTTGTTTCCGTGGAAGAGAGAAATCGTTAAAAGACACCCAGCCGTCCTTACTACTGGGTAGTGTCGTTTTCCCGAGGAAGGTGTCTTCGGAACTACCGACTAAAAACCCACTATCTCAGGCCATTGAAGGACTTTTTCAGCTGGTATAGTTTTGGAAATGTTATGTGATTTTTATGTTTTTAGTTTAACAAGATTTCAACGCCACCCGGACTATAAACAAATTTTACGGGAACAATTTCGCATAACGGCGAGGACAGCTCTCTAGGACTAAGGGAAGCGCCCCGATTAAACAATTACAATATATGTCTTGAATTTTCTAGATATTCCTTCGTTGTTCTATGGATAACTCGACCTTCAAGAGAGTCTTACTATTGATAGATACAGAACGTAAGTCCCATATCAATAATTAACAAAATGAAAGTATAATTTACAGAAAATATAATGCATTATTATGTATGATGATTAGTAGGGTGTTTTGAAAAGTCGTGAAGAAATATTGGGTCTGAAAGTAGTGCAGAGTCTAGATACAACATATTGTTTAATGAGCATTGTAATAATATTTTTTTTTTGTTATCCTTTAGATTTCCATTGGTGAAAAATGAGTTCGTGTGCTTTCTCATGTGAAATGTAAGTAAGAATATTGATTGGTTTATTTGCATTTGATCAATACAATATTTTCAAGTTGTGCTATCGGAGGAATTAATGTACCTAGACCTTCGTATATTTAATTGAATGTTCGAAGGATGAACACGTGAGCTGAAACAAAATTAACGGCGGACAAGGGTGAACTAGCCAAAAATTATTTCAACCTGCATCAAAAAAGTAACCTCTTCTATTATCTGACCATGTCCATTTATCAATATTTCAGATGACGTTAAAATATCCATCTCAGCTCTTATACTATTACACTCAAACCTTCATCCAACACTCCAAAATATCGATCCGAAAATTTCCAGAAATGTCGCTAATATTTGGGGAAAACAGTTAATGCATATAGGAAGCATATGAGTTGAAAGAAATTGTACCTACAAATTAATCCTTGTAAATGTAAGTCCCATATCAATAATTAACAAAATGAAAGTATAATTTACAGAAAATATAGTGCATTATTTATTAAGTATGATGATTAGTAGGGTGTTTTGAAAAGTTGTGAAGAAATATTGGGTCTGAAAATACTGCAGAGTCTAGATACAACATATTGTTTAATGAGCATTGTAATAATAATTTTTTTTTGTTATCGTTTAGATTTCCATTGGTGAAAAATGAGTTCGCGTGCTTTCTCATGTGAAATGTAAGTAAGAATATTGATTGGTTTATTTGCATTTGATCAATACAATATTTTCAAGTTGTGCTATCGGAGGAATTAATGTACCTAGACCTTCGTATATTTAATTGAATGTTCGAAGGATGAACACGTGAGCTGAAACAAAATTAACGGCGGACAAGGGTGAACTAGCCAAAAATTATTTCAACCTGCATCAAAAAAGTAACCTCTTCTATTATCTGACCATGTCCATTTATCAATATTTCAGATGACGTTAAAATATCCATCTCAGCTCTTATACTATTACACTCAAACCTTCATCCAACACTCCAAAATATCGATCCGAAAATTTCCAGAAATGTCGCTAATATTTGGGGAAAACAGTTAATGCATATAGGAAGCATATGAGTTGAAAGAAATTGTACCTACAAATTAATCCTTGTAAATGTAAGTCCCATATCAATAATTAACAAAATGAAAGTATAATTTACAGAAAATATAGTGCATTATTTATTAAGTATGATGATTAGTAGGGTGTTTTGAAAAGTCGTGAAGAAATGTCGAGTCTGAAAATACTGCAGAGTCTAGATACAACATATTGTCTAATGAACATTATAATAATAATAATCTTCTTTTGTTATTATTTAGGTTTTCATGGGCGAAGGATGAGTTCCTGTGCTTTTTTGGGTGACGTGTAAGTAGGAGTATAAATTGATTATTTGCGTTTGGTCAATAAAATATTTTCTAGTTACGCTATTGAGGTAGTAACCTGTATAAAATCTTTGAAACGTTGAAATCTCGTGTCCAGATTCTATACTACTATACTTAAACCCTCATCTAACACTCCAGAACATCGATTCGAAAATTTTTAGAAAAGTCGCGAATCCTTGTGGGATGCAGTTAATGCCCTGAAGTTGTATCTAAAAGTAAATACTTGTACTTCTAGTAATATTTAAATTGTTTTAGATATTCAAACATTGTTTAATGGGCCAATATTGCTTACGTATCAGAGAACCTACCGTGCGTATACCTAGAAGGTAAGTGTAACTGTTCATAGGTTAATATCAAGTACAGAATGCATAAGGGCATTACTTTTCATGATGATCATTCGGGTATGTTTTGAAACAGTTGTGAAGAGATGTGTAGGATCTGAAAGCATTTTAGAATACTAATGCGATATGTGTTTGTCTAATAAACATTTACAGTCATAACTTTTTCGTTATTATTTAGGTTTCCACGGCAGATAAACGAGTTCCTGCAGGTTTTGGCTAGAAGTGTAAGTACAAGTAGAAATATAAAGTAATTTATCTACCTATAATCAGCAAGAGATTTTTAAAATTATAATGGGAATATTCTTCCTCCTTCCTAGTAATTTTTTGGATGGATTATTTGTTTCGCTTCTATTTGCAATTCCCTGATGTTTTGAAAGCATTAAACTCTGTTTCTGCCAGTGCCGTAAGTTATTATGCTCCTACAAGGTCCTACATCCGCGCGCTTATGTGGTAACAAGAATAAATTTATCATTTAATAAGTAAATTTTTGTTTATAAGTACTTTTGAATATATTCTGTTTAGGTAAAAAACAATAAAAAATTATTAGATATTCATTTTTATTAAAGTGAAACTTTTATTACATCGCCTTAAATTTTTTCATCTATATATCGCATGTCGCATTACAGCCAGCCGCGGTGTAGGGGTGAAACTGAAATGCGCTGCTCGCTAATATGACGGCGCCCATGGCTCGCATGAGCTAACCGTGTAGCATTTATATTCTCACTCATTCGTGCAAGTGCATGACAATTACATTTATAGACTGTGAAACTCAAAGCGAAGATAAAATTATTGATAGAATAACTGAAGTTCAAATTGATTCAATGATTTAATAAATGTTGTTCTCAGTTTTTAACATGCGTCTATCATCTAAATGATTGTATTTATTATGTATTCCGTACTCTCATACGCAGATTGAAATTAAAATTTATTGTTGGATATCTTGCCTACTATTGATATCGCATTATCATTCTTATTTTCTAATCATTAAGATAAAATTAAGAACGCGATAATTTTAAATCGAATAATTTTCCGAAAATTTACAGTTAAATGCCTACATCCGAAAAGTTTCACTTGCATCGTGGTTTCATAAAACCACAGAATTGTTTTTTTTTTGTTATTGTATTAATAGTTTTAGGTAAACGACAAAAATATGAAATTTAATATACCTAAATGTGGTTGCGATTTTTAGATCTTTTTAATTATTTATTTTTTCTTTTACATTTTGAATCACAAATATTACCATTTTTCATGTAAATAAATTCGACGAACACGTCAATAAATAAAAGGAATTTATATAATGAAATACTAACATTGCTTACCTATATTAAAAAAGTATTGTAAAATTATTACCATTTAATACCAGAATTAAGAACAAACACGAAGTGAAATATTAGGTTATAAAAAATCAGAATTAACAGATTTTTTTTAATTTTAATTATTAAGGTCATCAGTAAAAACCACTATTCCTTCTGTTTTAAATTCACTTAAGTACATATTCAAGATCAAATACGGCCGGACGTACTGGGGTAAGATCAGCCATGTCACATCAAGTTCAGAAATGTTAAAATATGGAATTCTAAAATAACACTTCAATCAGGCTATCCAGATCAGAATCTAATCAGGCAGATCTAGTAAGTGTTTTCATATCAGTACCATATCAGAGCTACATTTCAATACCTTCGTAATGCTTCGATGCGGTCTAGAAAATGCTAGAATTTTCCCTAAGAAATTTCTGCTCGAGATATATGTATACACCCGCATCCATACAATTAAAAATATTGTATATATATATTGAGATAAGCCAGGACGGAAGGTAGGCAGATAAAGCAGAGGATAGCGCAGGGTCGTGTCGCCTTTAATAAAAAGAAGTCACTTCTATACTCGCGAACGGTTAATTTGGAAATTCGAAAAAGGTTGTTAAATGTGTATGCTTGGAACGCGGCGTTGTGCGGGTTCGAAAAATGAACAATAGGTGCGGAGGAAAAGAAAATGTTAGAAGCGTTCGAAATGTGGTGTTATAGACGAATGATGAGGATAACGTGGATAAAAAAGGTTAGAAATGAAGAAGTATTAGAAAGAATAGGAGAACAGAGGACTCTATGGAAATCAATAAGACATAGGCGAGATAGGTTGGTAGGACACCTTCTCAGACATGAAGGTCTAGTCAGAGACATTTTAGAGGCAGAAACAGGAGTTAGGAGGGGTAGAGGTAGACCTAGATTAGATTACTGTTCGCAAATAGTTAAGGACGTGGGTTGTTCTAGCTCAGAATAGGAAAGAGTGGAGGTACATGTCCAACAAGTCTTAGGACTGACGACCTTATGATGATGTTGATATTCTACTGCCTATCATGCATGACCCAAAGTTGATTCTGGTAATTTCGGAGCTTCCACGTAAACGGCATATTTCCAAATTCCATAAATGGGTAACATTTGCTCAGTAACCTTTTTTTTTCTGCGAAGACGTCGTTCACGTATACTTCCGGCAAGTTTCTACTTTATAAAACATTTAAAATTTTTAATTAATAAACTAATTTGGCGGTTCCTTTTTCAGCAACACAAATGAAGTGACTTAATAACTAAATAGAAATGTAAAATGTAGCAATGTACTACAGATTGCGTTTACTGAGCCATTTGTGGTATTGTTCTGTGTTCTGTCGGGCTGCCTGCGACGCGCTCATGAGATCGAAAAAGATCGAAATCGCGATCCGCGTCTGACAGTTTCGACAGAATGCAGACCACTTCGAATTATTTTATTCGATTATGGTAACGCGCCTATCACGTGGTGGTTAGCTACGCCGGGATTCGTTTCAGCAAGTAGATATCCATATATTTAAATGGACCTTGTTGGAGCACACGTAATCCTAAAATGTAGCAACGTACTACAGATGGCGTTTACCGCGCCATTTGTGGTATTTTCTAAAACGCGCTGTTAAGACAGCAGGTAAAAGTTGGTCTGTGTTCTGTCGGAGCTACCTGCGACGCGCTGATGAGATCCAAAAAGATCGAAGTCGTGGTCCGCGTTTGGCAGTTTCGACAGAATACAGACAACTTCCAATTATTTTATTTGAAGACTTTCGTTTGTTAATTGTTAATGATTTTTTTGTTTACCGCTGTTAAAGGTCGGAGCGTATGACACTGGATCGTCATTACATTCGCCGTGAAGACCGCCTAACGTGCAATACTAACCACTAGGAGCAACACTTACTAAATGCGCACCGTAATAACACCGTCGATCGGATCCTACGAGCTCATAATAATACAAACACCGTTTTTCTTGTCCGCACGATACAAAAAGCAGCGGTTCTGTCTATGCATTTAGTAGTATCCGGGAAAAACACCGAATCGATTGCAAGTTCGTCTGGTCTGGTCGAAATTTTTCCGCGGTTTCCTTCGATTACACTGCACAGCATAGAGTTTCGTTATCATAGAGGTAGCCAGTAACATGTGAATGCTTGTTTCATTACAAGGGACTTCTACGCAGCGTTCTTTCTCAATCCTGATATCCTAGTAGAGCATGGATTAAATGGGGGTGGCGCTCTCTATTTCTATATGTTCCTGACATCAACGACGCAGTAGCGTTCCAAACGTTCGCTAAAGAAACGACGACTCCTGCGTCACACTGGAGCAACTGGAGCTATTTGACACACACAATTACTAGCCGTCGCCTACTTCGACGAATCCGATTATTATTGTTATTAGTTTGTTTTTCTTTTTTTGGGTTGCTTTTGTGTTCTTCGTTGTTTCTTACTTATATAAGTGAATAAATGAATTGGTATTTCTTCGGTCAACTTTATTTCCTTAATCCTAACATCGCTGCGTAGCGGAAAAATCATCATTTAATTGCGTGGGCGGTAACAAGGTGTAAAAGTTTCTTTAAGTGAATAATTTGTCCTTTTGCTACTGGAATCAGATTAAGATTTTCATATAGGTAAGTACATACTAATTCTTTAGTTTTAGGTTGAGTATTTATGATTAAGGAGCTGTTCCGTCGTAAGCACAACTAAACGTGTGGGAAGGTCTTCCATCAATGACGTTATAAGAATAAAAATATATTATTAATATTATTATTTATAATTTCGTATTGTGGTGTGTTTGATAACAATTATACCGTTCTGGTGATGTGGTTGGAGAAATTTTGTGTCTGAGATGAGATGTTCCGGTAGAATGGCAATTAGAAAGCCTGGATTGAAGCTGCGTAAGGAAATCGCTGTGGCCTAGGTAGAAATTCAGAAACTCAAGGATTAAATATCATCCATAACATCGCTGTTGATGATGACGATTAGAGTGCTGGATATGGTCCTTTATATAGTGGAAAAATATATAAAAATGAGGAAGTGAACATAACGGTCTTCGGAATGTTCGCTGGTGATATTGGAATATCCATAGGCTTCCAGTTGTCATTCCTTTGCAACACAATTTACAGAGGCGGAACAAAGGTATGCAATTAATTTGAAAAAGAAGAAATTTCAAATATCATCCTCAATAAGTAATTTATTTTTAAAAGAACACCCTTTTACTACGTTATTAAATTTAGTGTAATAAAATGCTGCGTCAATTTAATACGGAGGTACGTGATACTTTGGTGGCGCACTGGACCCCGCGGTTCAACAGACCCCACTCTGCTCTACCCATACTAAAACTGTAGTTTTGGAATGATTTGGCATTTTCATTAAATCAAAAAATCTGTATAAAAAATATAAAAATATCATGAAACGTCTATCAGCGTATTTTTGAACCACTGAAGGTTATCTGTTCTATAATGGTAGATGTATCAAGTTTATTACAAAACTTCAATTGGAAATTGTANATTAATATATTATATAATTAACAAAATTGAGGGCCATTTTACGGGTAATGTGTGTCACAATTGTTTATAATTCTTCAACGTTTTTGCTCTTTACAGCTATGCTTGAAGTGATCTTGAATCTAAAAATTCAAGTTCATTTCACCAAAATACAATTAATATTTTGTTCAAGAGTATTTGTTACTAACGCCTTCGCTGATGTATGTTTCTTGCAATCTTTTACGCTGTAAGTAGTGTTGATATATATGTTCATGGTGAAGTAATTTTTATTAGGTAGATGAGAAGCATTCTACATTAAAAAAGTTTTAAGTTTATTTTATTATAGAATTAATAATTGCATAAACACTAGCAAACTCACGCGTAAGCAGAGTGAACACTCACTAGTGTATATCGGAATTTCCATGTTTTAATTTTGCCAGGCATCCCAGGATGACTACTTTATCCTTTGGGTGTTAGGTTACGTTTTGACAGGAAAAGTAACTTTTATTTAAAATCAAATCTAAAAACTTCCGCCGAGTGGCCGATTTTGACAATGGCATATTACGTGTAGTTCTGTTTTAATTCAGCCTCAACTGTTGTGGCCAGAAAGAACAAATAAAGATTGCCAGTACTAAATATCTAAATTTGAGAATAATCGTAAATAGGTTACCTTCTTTAGGGATTTGAAGAGAACTAAAAACTAAAGGCAAATTGGGCATTTATATAGATAGTAATTGATGTTATGGCTTAATATTCAGTGGACCTTATAACCCAGCAACAAGACAAATATAGCCAAGAATTAGGAATAGGACCCTTGTGACTGTTAAGAGAGTTCTATCGGTAGCTACAACCTACCTAAAGCTGTTAACAAATTACTTCTAAAGCTATGTTATAGTCTTTACAATCAATTTCGTATATTCTCGACTTCTCTAGAAAACAAATTTGATCCGCATATATATCGAGAAGAGTTTGAAGGGTGTTCAAGTTCAACTATACGCAATTCTAAAAAGCTAAGTTTACGAAAAATACCTTCGAGTCCTTGAGTAAATCCTGCATCCTCGTACAGCATAGTAATTAACATGGTTTTAATGGCATCGTTTGATACAACCTGTTCAAAATTTGTTGATGTAAAATTCTCAGAAACGAGACAGGTCAATTTTCGAAAGCCAGTGGCGCACATTTAAATCTTAGTAGTGATTGAATGTTTGCTGGACACTGGATGAAACATACACACATTTTTAATTAACACAAACCGAAATGTAATTATTGTAAATGGTATAAAAAAATAAATAATAAGAATAAAAAGCACGACAGGGGGTCTGGGTACAAGAATCGAAAAAATTAATAGAATATTTTCTAATACACATATGGGTTGTATTTACTTACCTCTTCAAATATTTAAAAATGTATATTTCGTCAAGTACCCAGCGACCTTTCAATTATTACGAAGATTTAAAAATACTCCACTCCTTATATGCGAAAGCCGGCGCAGAGATTTGTGTTCTGAGAATTGGTACCTGTCTCGTTTCTGAGAATTTTACATAAACAAATTTTGAACAGGCTCTACTTTCTGTACTTACTTATTAATAACAGTAACTGTTGGGGAGTTACACCTGAGAATAATAATTGGAGGTTATCGTTGGCTAATGGGATTTCAGTGGGTCATCATCGTCGCGACGGAGGGTTTGTAACGGTCGGCGGTTCGTCGTCGTAGCCGACGGAGGGTGGGTTGTCGTTGGTGATTCGTTCGCGCATGCTTCGAAGGATTGGTGACGGTCAGTGTGTCGTTAATGTAGACGACAGGGTGCTGTTGAGACGGGGGTGGCTATTCCTGGTTCGTCGGCATAGGCTACAAAGAGCTGGTAAGACTTTAGCGTAGGTTTCGCAGGACTAGGGGCGGCAGGTGGCTTATCGGCGTAGGCGTCGAAGGGGTGGTTGTAGTCGGCACTGGTATGCTGGTAAGGTGACGGGGAGGTGGTGACACATAGTGGCTCGTCGGCGTAGGTTACATTGGGCTACTGACAACTTTTCAAGCTCCTTCATACAAAACTTTTAGAGTTCATCGGCGTCAAGGATTACATCACAGAAACTCTAACTAAATTATAAAAAATTGAAACTTGTGCTGTTGGGATCCTTCATATGTACTACTCTATTTGGCGACATACAGTACGCAGAATTGATTAATTTAAAAAGAATTATTGTGTAATTAAACGTAAGCTAGAAAATACCACAAATGGCACGGAAAACGCCATCTGTAGTACGACGCTACATTTTGGGATTACGTATGCTCCAACAAGGTCCATTTAAATATATGGATATCTACTTGCTGAAACGAATCCCGGCGTAGCTAACCTCAACGTGATAGGCACGTTACCGTAATCGTGGTTTTTGTGGTATTTTCTAAAACGCGCTGTTCAGATAGCAGGTAAAAGTTGGTCTGTGTTCTGTCGCAGCTGCCTGCGACGCGCTGATGAGATCCAAAAAGATCGAAATCGCGATCCTCGTCTGGCAGTTTCGACAGAATACAGGCCACTTCGAATTATTTTATTAAACGTAAGCTATTATTATTTTTTAGCAAAACTTAATTAATCAGTCACAAAAGATCATTTCTGTGAAAAACCAATCACAAACTATTGGCATTGGCACTCATTAATGTTTGGCCAGTTAAAATTGAGAAAATCGAAACACAACAACATTGATTTCTTTAGAAATTATTTAGTTACTGCCTTATCAATTTTCAAATCCGTTTTACAATCTCTATTCGTATGCAGACGTTACTATTGAAGATACGAACTTCGAAGAGTAAGATGGAAATGTAACAATAAGTAGAGGGTAACCTGAAATAATAAATTGGCAGAAAGTGAGACTAGGGAATAAAGAAAGAGAAAATATTATCAGAATTTAAATGCATGGCTTTTGAGCAAGGGCGCAACAACGTTACAGTTTGACTGGGTGCTTCCATCATAATGGTATAAATATTTATATACTGAGGGCTGTACAAGCTGAAAAGATCGAGTTCGGCTCCTCATTTACGAGTTTGAACTATTTGAACATAACAATCAAGTTGGGTTATTATCTGAATCGACTGAAATTGACTGGGTGCCCAACCCAATCGAGTGGCATCCGTGGACCCCCCCCCCCCTTGTTGCGCCCCTGCTTTTGTGTTATATTATATTCTTTTATATATTATTATTGTACGTTCAGGAAATTATGATAATTATTAGAAATACGTAATAGTATAATTAAAAGGACTTCACAGACAATGTCAACATTGTAATTCAGTTTGCCTTTTTCTGTTACTCTATTTCTTTGCATTTCAGAACATGGGTGGCAGAAGGGGCTGAACTGACTTACGTTATCATCAAAACGGAAATCATCACTATTCGCAGTTTGTGTCATTTTCCTGCAAATTGTGTTTAAACAATTGAATAATCGGAAAATGAATTGAAAATCTTTAAGGCTTTTTTCCATCTTCCTCGTTAGTTTCAATAAGGTATGCTGAAACTTTCGAGAAAGCAAGGAAACGGCTCTAAGGAAATCGTCGAAGGCTGTAATAGAAAGTAAAAACTTTTTTGTGTGGAATTCAGGCATTTTTATTTATTTTTAATAGCATAACAAATAATTAAATAATCTATAATATTACTATTGAATAATAAAATGTATAAATTTTAGCAGTTTACATAAATGCGCATTGACGAAATTGATCGTATATAAACCGGAAGCAAACATCCACGCACAAGTACAAGCATTTTTTCTGACTTTCGATCATATATTGACTTTGTCCAAATTATTAGTTTCGAAGGACAAAGCACCTATGTACATTGTTTTGTTTTTCTTTTCTCATATAAGTAGGTACATCGTTCATAAATATTTTAAGTTATCAACTAAATGTTACATTCACTTTATGAAACATATATGTAATTAGGGTTGTTAATTATGGGAAATAAACATTATTGTTGTTAATAATTATTTTAAATAATCAAATAAAAGTTGTTATTAAATGATTTAGTTTATCCTTAAAATACCTTTTACGAAATAAATACGCTATATGACATTAAATTATCATGTGTGGTGAAAAATTATAAATTGAAGTTATTATGTATCCTTAAGTAAGAATATTCCTTTAGGTAAGTCTTTATTTCTCTTCCTATTGAACAATATTAAATAAAAAAAAAACATAATTCATTAATATAGTTATAATAAAACTTTAATAGCATAAAATAGTGCGCTGATATACTAATGAGCTTATGTTTTAGCGCAGGATTGTTGGTAATGAAAATCTGTGCACCAGAGATAGCTGATGATAGGACATTCTGGAAAGCTGTTAAAACGTCTAAAAAGAGACTGAAACTGTTTGAATATGATGCTGTTTAATCGAAATTTTGAACTAAAAATCATAAACTTTGATGTGTTGGACGTGTTTAAATATCAGTATTCGGTATACTTCATAGACTTTCTCTAGCGATGTGCCCCTTCCAATGTCTTGGATGCGCGCTGGCAAAATCGTAGGTAGGGAGAAAAAAGCTCATTATACTCTCGACTCTTGTTCATTAAACATACTTTTTTATAAAGTACCTGCCAAAAGTTTTGTTCAATCATGAATAATGGTGCGAGTCTAAAACAAGCGTTAAAGCCTTTAATATGTCTTCAAATATAAATAAACATCTCGTTGATATTCTCAGTAGTAAATGGTACCAATAACAGTACATTTGAGCAATGCGATTGTAGTGGATAAAATGGTCAATTTTTCCGTTCAGTACTGCAGTTTGACCGAGAGTTGTCTCCTTCCTTTTCTGGCCTAGTGCTGTTCTTTTCTACTTTGCGCCTGTCAAACTGAAGGTCACATCGCTACAGAAAGTAAACGAAGTATAATAGATATAGGTTGTGACGAAATGGCCAACGGCGGAATCACCTATTGTGAGAATTGTAAGAACAAAAGACTGATTATTGACAGACTTGGTGTATCACATAAAAATGGACTATTATTTTTATACCATAGGTACATATGTACTTACGTCTCCTAAGATGATAATATACTACTAAAAACTGATTCTATCTTATCTATGGAAGCCAGAAATCGAAATTGTTTCTAAAAATTGTTGGCCACGAACTTATGGTTCCTTATTTAATTGTTTTACCTTCCTATTACGTATATTATGTGCTTCTTTATTAATTCAGTATTGGAAAGAAATACTGTTCTGTTTCATTCCCAAGAGCTAATACTGGTAGAAAGGCTACCCAAGTGACCTACACTGAGAAGCAATGTACTGTGATGCGTAGATTAGAAGGCCCTCTTCAGTTTCCTTTAGGAATCACGAGAATGGGTGGGTGGATGGTGGTAGTTAGAGAAAGATAGACGAGACGAACTAGCTGAAGATAATAAAAGAGTGAAATATTATCTATGAAATTTAACTTGCATGACCCGAGAAAAGTACAGAAAAAGTCGAAAAAAGCAACCTCTCAAATGGTAAACTAGGCCACGCCGTTTGGTTCAGTTTAACAAGTAAGTACATGTACATGTACATGTTCTTTCGAAGGATCTTGTCAAACTCTATTAAATATTTACTGTAGTTAGAAACAATATCTACCAATAGCGACTTCCTGTCACTTACTTGAACTAGCTTTTTTGAAATATTGGTAATTACAACAGTTTAAATCAATTTTACTAATTTTGCACAGAAAGAAAGAAATGTACTTTACTGTTTTAGAATAATTGCACTTTTTCCTGCAGTTATGAAAAACTATATAAGAGCATAACCTTCCACGAGACGAAACTGAGGTATAACCTCCACACACATTGCCAACGCAGCTTCTACTGAAGATGTCAGCTGCATTTGCCAACGGAACGTTTGGACCTAATGGTTCATTTCTACTTCCGCGGCCTATTATCTCGAATCCTACCTTGAAATGTGGAAACATTTGCTTGGGATATGTAAAATTGAAAGTAGTGGAGTACCTACTCTAAAAGATTTCTATAATATAATAAGTGCATATAGGTATTTGTTTTATTTTTAGTTTGTTATTCTTCAATGTCATGTATATTTATAAGATAACTAGTTTCTTAAAAGGTAGTATAAGCATAAACATAATTTGTAGTGTTAGCACAGAACAATTAATTTGAAATGTAGATTTTTTTAATAGGTAACAATAAGATTGTACTATGATTTGTATACATTAACAATCAATATACATAGAATTACTCTCATACATTCGTTTAATATCCATTTACAATGCCTTGTGTATTGACGGTATACATATACGTATATGTGGAAATACTTACGAGTGTTTGTTATTTTTCATTCCGCCTAGGCGGTTTTAACAGCAGTGCTGATTTCAATTGCGACTAACTAATAACCTGCGCCTGGGAGTTGAACGCGTTTTTAGTACTCTGATCGAATTATGTGCAATGACTGTGATTAATTTATCGCATTATATATGAAAATGAAACGGGAACCAAGACTGAGTAAATTGTAGGCGAACTACACCCAAAAAGTTATGTACTACTAAATTGAAGGTCTTGAGGTCCCCTGACCGAAAAGTTAATACTGCCTCAAGAAAATGTGCAAGCAAAGGGTGGCGGGGCTTCTATTTGTGGCGCCCTTTTAATATTTACTGGCGGTTTATACACTAAGAACTAAGGTATCAAATTAAACATTTTAATGGCCTTAGGCGAGCGCACATTCAGTAATTGTTGAAGGTTTGAGTGCTGTTATTCATTTTAATTACACTCTAAAAAATTGTATAGAATAATATTTTGACGTCGAACTATTCTCCCGGAGCTGGATTTCCATTCTGCGGACCAGAGTAGCAATTCTAGGTATACTCTCGCTCCAACTACATTCGTTTCCACTCGCACGGAATTGAGACGGAACAAACAAAATTTTTTATTATGTTATCAGAGTCAATTCTGATTTAAACTGAAATGTCAAATTGCTTCCAGCTTTCGATATAAATGAAAATCGTGGATGTATAGGTACCTATACAAGAAAATAAGGTATTTTTGCAGAGAACTGACTGTACAAAAGCAACACAAACTTAACTGAGTAAATCATTTTTTTAAAATTATTTGGAATTTTACTTTTAGCCATATTATGAATCCAATTTTTTGCAGAAAGTACAATTATTACCATCAATCAATTTCTCTCCAATTCATTCAATTTGAAACCTTATTTTTATCGCTATCCATGAGAATAATTGCTCATCCGCCCTCTTATTACCTCCCTCTCCACCCTTTCTCAGCAGGTTACCACAAGGTGGGATTGATTTTTCGGGTAAAGACCATCACGATCATTAATTTAATACCTCATTTAACGAAAAGTACATAGGTGTATACCTAGTATATAAACAGCCAAGGAGAAACCGAGCGGCATGGCCTAGAGGTTTAGACCATTGCTTAGCATTCGGGAGGACGCCGGTTCGATTCCGGGTCCTTGGATCACATAGGCAAATGCTGTGGCAGTAATATTCCACAGATTATGTTTCATTCTCTTCTGTCTTCATTTCGTCCGTCTCATCTTTCTCACCTGAACTACCACTTACCCATTCCCACGATTCTCTATCTTCCGGCGTAGTCCGGAGGAACTGGCCGTTCACCAACATTACTGGCTGGTGGTAATGAAACACCCAAAAGTTTTAAAGTTTATGACCATAGGAGCGCGTCCCAGTTATCTGCCCTATCACCCTTTCAGATATGTTATCACGAAGCAGATTCGCTTTTTCGGATAAAAGATATGAAGACCCTTAATTTGATACCTTATTTAAGACACAACCCTGAACAATCAACATTCCCTTTGTGCGTCCTGCCAGGGCTATGCGACAAGATTGGACGAGGTAGTGTCACATATTCTAACGCTCTACATTACCCCCTACACATACATGTATTTTTAATTACAAAACAAAGTGTGGGAGTAATGCCACTAACTTATCAATTTTTTAAAAATTTGTTTCATTTCCAAACTAAATTTATATGACAAAATCAAATCGTATTAAGCAAAATAATCACTGCCCGGTGCTTCCACTATGTATCGTAGAACATCGAGGTCGCGATCGAAAGGTTTACCAAAACACCTGCTTTCTCCTTTTCGTAAGGTATGTTAAACTGACCTAAAAATCAACTATCAACTAAATTAGTAAGAGAGTAACAGTGTAACACACTCAGGGAGAATAATTTAATCAGCGAAACGGTCGAGTGGCCTGCGAGGAGAAGAGATGAAGAAACACGTGAAGTTCGGGAATCGTTACTAGTACCTACAAGAAGTGGATTGTACCGTTGGATTGTACGGAAATAACCCTCTTAAAAAAAACTTTTGGGTGTTTCATTCCCACCAGCCAGTCATGCTGGTGGGCGGGCAGTCCCTCCGGACTACGCCGAAAGGTAGGACGGAAAGCCCACTTCAGCCTACTTTCAGGAATCGTGGGAATGGGTAGGTGGTGGTTCGGGTGGGAAAGATGAGACGGACGAAATGAAGACAGAAGAGAATGAAAGATTATCTGTGGAATATTACTGCCTCAGCCTAAGTGATCCAAGGAAACCACAGAAAAACTTGGACCAAGGCAGACGGACCCGGAATCGAACCGGCGTCCTTCCGAATGCTAAGCAATGGTCTAAACCTCTAGGCCATGCCGCTCGGTAATCAAG